>NW_009625001.1:0-13719 GCF_000690535.1 Cariama cristata | reverse complement strand
GCAGGAATGAAAACAGTCTTAAAAGCACTTTAGGTGAAAAAAGTAAATAGTCTACTGGACTCTAAAGGATGCCTCACTGCTCTACTCAACAGCATCTTTTACATCTTTGCCTGACTAACCAAACTTGTTTCTCCTTCAATCAAAAAATGTTTTCACACCAATCTGTGGTGCAAGGAAGGATGAAGCAACAGACCATAAGATTGTGAATATCCATTTTCACATCTCAGACACTTCTTAAGCTCCCTGACCTATGAAACAGCAGGGTGACAGAAAAACCTACTTATGTCCTCAAACTGGTAAGAATCTCAGTTGTAAACAACACAATGTGTACGAACAACATCATTTCATATGAGATTTTTTGTATCCGTATTGTTCTTTGTGAGAAATTAAAGCAGAGCCTTAAAGAGTCTGTAAAATGTAATAGTCTATCTTACAATGTCAAACTGCAGCCATCTTTTACTTCCACCTCTGAAGAACAACCTAAAACATCCCAAGACACCAACCTCGTTGACACCATACCCAAGAACAGTTAAAAGGTGAAAATGAACCATGGATTTCTAAACAACAGTTGGATATTCACCCTCACTCCCAATACCTTGAACGTGCTGCTTCCACTGCAAGTGCAAGTAAGTTGCCTTCCCCGGTAGCAGCACACTGTGTTAGAGCAGTGAGACATTGCTGGGCTGCTGCTTCATCTCTACTAGCCTTCACCTAAAGTGGAAGAGAAAAATATTAAGTTAAAATAAACTACAAAATGAACTGGGAAGTCGAGTGTGTAAGACTTTCTGATTTCAAATATTAATTATAGAGGCATGGAATTGTCAATTGTCAATATGTGCTATGTATTTCAACAAGATTAGAAGTAAAAAGGCATCTCAGACCTTACAATGTGTACAAATCCACAAAATAACTCTAAAACCATTTTATCTACATTTTTACTAATTATGAAAGTGGATGTTGATTTCTGGTTCCATAAGCGTGTCCTTTAATAGCACTTGACAAGCTGCACCAAATACTCTGAGTGATTAAGTAACGTTACATACTTTTAGAGCAGAACATTGCATAGTTATTTTCTATCTTATTTTCAGAAAATGTAAAGTTCTCAGTTTTGAAAGGTTAGACACATATTCATGAGACTATCTGAAATATAATGACTAAAACCAAATGAACGTAAGGAAAACATTTTTGTTTGGATTCTAATACTGTGTTTCTTTGGATTTTCCATCAGCCTTCACTGAAGTTGAACAGAAATCTAGCTGCCCGCTAAACACTAGAGCGGATTCTCAGAAATTTGAGGGTCAAGTTTCTGGCATGCCACCTTTACTCAAGTTCTATCTACAATTACAAGAACTTTCATTTTTAAGAATGTAGTTCCCACCTTATTAATCTTCTCAATCTGCTTGTTACGGACTGAAGTATTATCAATAGCCAGAACTTCGACTGTCTCCTCTTTTTCTAGCTGATGCTTGTTTACTCCAACAATTACTTCAGACCCTATTTCCAGTGGAAACACCAGAAACTCAGAATACATTTGCAAACTACTGTGAAAAGACACAATATTAATACGACAAGAAAATTTTGAGCCTTATAATGCAGTACTTTGCTTTATAAACTATACATTTATAACTATACATTTCAAATACTTAAAATTTGTCCTTATAGGAAGGACTTAAGTCTGTATTTTCCATATTTTATGATGAGAGATGATTAGATGCGTGAATATTCAACTCGGTGAATACTGGGCCAGAAGAAAGATTTTAAATAGAACAATATTTATCTTACAACTGATATAGTAATGAGACACTAATATACATTAGCTATTCTTCTCTTTTTAAGTTTACATAACTGATTCTTACAGAAGTAAGCAGAAGTGCTTGTCTCCTGCACTGCTCTGCACTTACTTTTCTGATTTACCAGATAAATAAGAAAGTGACGTTCCTACCTAAAACTATTCCATGTGAATAAAAATTAATTTATTATGTTGGAAAACTGTATTTTAGCTTTCAGCCAATATGGACTTAACAACCATTTTTATCTGCAGTGCCTGATAACATTACTACACTCTTCAAAGCAACACAAAGTAATTTACTTTGGGAGAGAAAGCACAGAACTTTATTGATTCTTCTTTATTGGTCTTAATTAAAGACCTGCTTCAAATTTATCCTCCAAACAAAAAAAGTTTGTATAACTTCTTTCATGTTCGAGCTATCCCTAATTTCTGTTACTGGACTGCTGTTGGAATGCAGACTACAGAAAGTTGAATAGAGCTATAAGCACATGTGTATACACATCTCTGCATATACTTACTATATGTGGACATATGCATATACATATATATACACACACATACACATATATCTATCTATCTCACAAAGAGCTGCCTCATCCTCTAACCTGAGATGACTGCATTTTTTCTGATCTTCAGGAAAAATGGGCAGTTCTCAAGCAAAGCTGGGAATTTGGCCAGATACATTCAATACCGCCATCTGCTGTCAGTCATGTTTTTAAAGTCAGGATTCACAGTTTAAAGATACTATTAGAAATGAAGCGATTAACTATCAGAAGGCCCAAAATACTCCTTTAAATGGTCTTTCCAGTGCTTTGTCTAATCTAGTCTTAAATATGTCAAGCAAGACTGTTTTCATACTGGTACGGTACTTCAAACATACTGCTATCTCTTTTCAGAAGCTTTCACTGACATAAAACTATTACCATTTTATCACTCACAATCTGCTACTCCTAAACTAAGAAAAAAAAAAACAACAATGAAAATCCGTGTAAAAAACTTTTATACAAAGGTATTCTGTTGGCAGTTTTCCCTTCTTTCATCTCCCTGCTCCCTACCGGAGTCAATCCTGGCTTGTCTTCGGGCTGCACACTCTTCAATACGAAGTTTGGGAATCCCCTCGGCAACAGCTTTGGCCATTCCACCCATTTCTTCTATCTCCTCAACAAGCTGAGAAATGAAGAGGATTGAGAAAGTGAGTAGTAGCAAGGTTCACAAAAGAAGCTTTGCATTTGTACTATCGTCCAAATTTTTATTATACCTATATATACAGTCCTGTGCTCTAAAAGTGTGTTTCCTATCTCTGTGTCTCTGACTACAGGTTTTGGTATAAATTAAGAGACATCTCAAACAAAACAGCATTTTTATCACCAAAACTTCATGAATTCAATAACAGTGCATGGCATATTGTTCAACCAGTAACACCCATGGATGAAAAGGCTTCAAATTTGAGACCTTGACTCTGCACTGACTTCTGCCTACCAACCAGTCCTTATGGTTATATGTATACAAATACAAATAAACTGAAAAAAGCCAAGGTCAGTTCTCTGATCCTGAAGAGAAGTGGCATGGCATGGTTCAGCTCTCACACAGCAGAAGCCTATTCAGCTCCAAACCAAGATGACCGCTTTCAAACTGCCTATTGAAAATGGCCATCAGACCATACCTGGCACTGTCTAGAAGCATCCTAGTTGACAAGGACCTAAAAACCACATCAGACAATATGCTAACAGTTTCTGCACAGTCCCAGGCTAGTGTTTGGGCCTGTATTAGCTTATTAATTTGGGACTTTGCATAAGAGCAATAATTTGCTCAAAAGGAGAATCACTGGGTTTAGTTGTAGGCCAGACATGTAGGCATATGTCTTTATGCAGGATTGCCACCACTTCTACTCCTGCCCAGTACTTTTCATGTGCAAGTAATGACTGTCAGCTAAAAACATTATTAAAAAAATATTTTGATCCAACAAAATTTTCTCCTATATTCTATGTAATACTTAAGTATGGTCAGACAATTGCCTACATGCTCGGCTATAAAACTTTGCTTTCAATAACCCCTAGTTTTAAAGTCTTAAGCAGATCACCACAAGCATGAGTAGGCATGCAATTAAGTAGGTTGGTTTGACTCTTTCTTCTGTTGAATCCTTTTTTTTCTTACATATGAAACAGAGATCCCAGCAAACTGGGAGTCCAGTGTGCAAGGGACTTTGCAGGGCTTGGTTATTTGTTCCACACTGGGATATTTCCCTCTTGAATGTAGTTTACTAGAAGGCTGAAGTCTCTCCTTCTCTAAATATACACTGTATTTTTGTAAATTTCATTTACAAAGAAATCACTGAAGCATAAGCGTAAAATAATTCCCTCTTCAGAAGTTACCAACATCTCAAATAGTCCCTTAAAAGACATTTTTCAAAACTCCTATACCTAAAGTTTTCCCACAAAACATAAAAGGTTATGCAAACTGACCTTTAAAGCAGCTTCATAGACATCATTGGTGAGGCACTCCATGAGGTAAGATCCCCCCCAGGGGTCCGCCACTTTGGGAATACCCGATTCCTCTTGAATTATGATCTGCGTGTTCCGAGCAATGCGAGCACTCTTCACTGTAGGCAAACCCAAGGCTTCATCAAATGAATTTGTATGCAAAGACTGTGTACCTCCAAACACTGCAGCCATTGCTTCAATTGTAGTACGGATAACATTGTTAAAGGGATCCTGGAAGGAAAAGGAGAGCTGTGAAACTCAGGAGCTCTGCCACAGGGTTGAGGCAGATTAGGCACACATACACTACTGCAATGAAATGAATGCAAGATTCCCCACTGAAACACTGCAATCATAACGAAAGCTGAAAAAGAAAACAGTCAATAATAAGCATCCAATCAAACTGATATATCACTTATCAGTATCTTGGACAAAGAGATTAATCCATAAAGAAAGCCAAAATTATCAGCGTAGGAGTAAACTGGTCACGATAAGAAAGCAAAGCCTAACTTATATTTAGTGGTGTTTCAAATAATGAATCCAAGCTGGAGAGGATGGAACAGGGAATCAGGATGTCCTTCATCCTCAGATTCCAGAATTCTCAGAGCAGTGAATAGCCCATCTGTCAAACAGGTTACTAGTCAAGATCTGTTCTGGAACTAAATGTGCTTAGTATTTTCATTAATGACAGGATTACATAAAGGTCGGAATTACAGTTGAAATTTGCTGGTGCTATAAAATTGAATGGTATCTGTGGGAGAACTGGGATGTTAACCAAAACAAACAGATAACCTGGAGTACAAGGTATAGAAATAGAGTCACTATTACAGAATATAATCTCAGCCTTTAGGTCAAAATTTTTATCTGTTCTTTTCAGACATCTATACAGTTGAGTTGTATATATGTGCCTTTACAGTCAAAGAGGAGTTATCATGATCTCCAGGGCATGACTTACGTTCTGAGATACAGTGAAGAATCACACGCTGCAGCTGCCTGTCTTACTTAAGTGTGATAATTGAGGGAACTTAACAGTAGCTGAGATTGCATAACTAATTCTTGACATGCTTAGCTGGGATGAAATGTATCCAAAATTATTAAAGCTACCAATGTAATAGGACCTTGAAGAAGGCACCATGAATCATGAGATCTGTGAATTACATTATCTTCCATAAAGAAATGGAATTAATATCACTATTTTACAAGAACATGGTAATTCTACCTACACTGGAGTCTATTTCTGGTTCAAGTATTCCATTTAAAGAATTACAGAAAAATGTGATTTGGATGAGCAGGAATATAAAACCTAATTTATGAGTGGATAGCTATCTAAAGGCAGGGCAAAGGAAAATATATTTGCCCTCTGAAACCTATATATAAGGAGTTAAGACTGGGCATTGAGGAGTTAGGTTAAGATGAACAACAATGTTTAGACAGGAAAAAAGGGTTATGATCTGGCCAGAAATATATTTACACTGGACACTGGAAGACAGTTGAACATATTTTTGGTAATATTAATATTTTTGCACTCATACAATATTTTTAGTTGGAGGACCCACAAAGGCCACTCTTCAGAAAATTCCATTGTTTTAGTTTTACTGTGTTCCTGTAACATAAGTAAACACTACATTTGCATTGAAAAAAAGAATAAAACCAAGATAGAGAAATCAAATAACAATGGTTGCAATCACAACCTAAAAATAACTCATATTGCATGACTTCGAGAAGCAGGCCTTGGAATAAGAGCTAGAACCCAGCTCTGACCTCACTTGGGAAACTATATGCAGCCCAATTATTTATGTTCTTCTTGTGATGTAACTCAACAGGAAGAGCAGATAGCGCACCCAGTTTCAAAAGAGCAGACAAGCTGTAACCATTGCTTCACTCTTCAGCAGTAAGAGTCAGGGGCATGAATGTCCTTGGCTGCTCAAATGAATTCTCAAACCAGTGGTCCTGTGAAAAAGGTGCCCCTACTTCTTCATTCAGCTGCATTTTGAAAGGATAACTTACAGGACAAATCCAAGAGAGAGCTTCATCCTCTGAGTCCTGAATTAATATAAGCACCTCTCTGCAATTCTCTCTCTACTTAGCAGGTTTGGATCCTACTCTCAATTCAGTATCCACTAGGTCGGGGGCACACATGTTTAAGACAGTGATTCCAGAATGAAAATTAAGCCAGACAATGAAAAGTCAGGCACTGAGACTTTGCCTGTCACCATACTGGAATCCTTCTGTAAATACAGTCTCCAGTCTTCAGTTTCTGCCCTTTTACCTGAGCACTACAGGGCACTCCAGAATGCTGAGGTATTTCATAAACCAGCATTTTGGGAAGCAATGCTGCTGGCACTCAACAAGACTTTCTGTGGTATGCAAGCAAAAAGATGTATTCAATGCTAGTGTGTGCATTTGTCAGACTGAGAGTAATACAAGTTGTGTCTTTCAGAAAGATGCATTTTTATGAGTAAAACCAGCAGCCCCCTTTAAGATGTGAGAACATATTTAAATGAGGAAGTTGATGAGAGTCCAATTTCTAACCTGTTCAGTGAGAGACCAGCCTGAAGTCTGACAATGAGCTCTCAGCAGAAGAGATTTGGGATCCTTGGGCTTAAACATTTTCTCTATCAAGTGAGCCCACAGTCGCCTCCCAGCTCTCAGCTTAGCTATTTCCATATAGAAGTTCATGCCAATTCCCCAGAAGAAGGACAGCCTGTAATAAGAGCACATGGACAGGATAAAACATTAAACCATTCTAATACCTCTGTTTCAGTAAAGGAGAAGTCCTACAGCAAGGTCTCTGATTAATTTACCTCTACAGATACAACCCAGACATAAGATGATGGGAATGCTCCTGGACACTGATGCCAGGGTAGCAACAATGGTCCCTGGAACTGCTAAACTGTCCCCAGAGGCCGTTTTGGGAGAGCCCTAGGTCAAGCACTGTTCCAGCAAGTCACTAATACAAACAGTGACACTCTAGGGCCTGAAAACACTCCTGGACACAATCTACTAGTGTAGCTAGGCTCACTATCTATTATAATGGGAAGACATTACATATTATAAGCATGTTTTCATCCTTTTTCTGACAATTTTAATCAAAATCCAAATCAAACATCAGTTCAATACTGGATAGCATATCAGGGAACAGACTGATTGATCTACTTTTTCCTACTTACAACTTCTATGATTTATAAATGTAAACATGCATAGTGAAAGCCAGTAAAACTCATTCTACTGAAGATGCACTTTTGTAACAGTGCATTAGCTACTGAAACAATTTGCCAAAGGCTCTTACAGATTCTCCATCACTAGAAAGTCTGAAAGTAAGTCTGTATCTTTTTCTACATGATCCACTTTGACTTTGCCACAGATCTCAGAAACAGGTTAATTCAGCCGATTGCTACAGTTTGAACATGCAACAGGCTACGTGAACCGCGCCTTTTGTTTTCCAGAGTCACCGTATAGTTAGGGAATCTGTAAATCAACTAGACCCCTGAAACTGTGATTCTGCTTAGTTTGGCAGTAACTATACAAAAATACAATATTCTGCTTAAAATTAAATTTTATTTTTAGGAAATTTGCAACTGTAAATTGAACTACCTGAACTTCCCCTTGTTAAGCATTTGTCACAAATATTTCAAAATAATACTAATGAAAAAAATTCAGTAACACTACAGCATCAAAGAGCTCTTGCTGCATTCTGCAGTCCTAAAGCTACAACTGTAGTAGATATAACAGCTTAGAGATTCTCTTTCTGACCCAGACACTAACTACCACAACAGACCCTGGCATTGCTTGGGCTCGTGCATGAACTTTATTCAGTTTACCAGCACAGTTGTAGTCTAAGTGTCTGGGTTGGACCAGATACATTTTCCTACCGCTGAAACTGTGTTAACAAAAACAAAACAAAACCAAACCTATCTGCAATATGAGCATTGCCAATATTGCTTGTATGCATAAAAATACTGAATTTGATATTAAACCCTAGAGGTTTTACCAAAAGTGAGTTTTACACTTGCAAATTTCTGTAGCTTACCTTGGTGCAAATTCATCAATGGTAAGGCCAGCTTTAAGTCCAGTTCTGCAGTACTCCAAGCCATCTGCTATAGTGTAAGCTAATTCCAGAATGGTGTCAGCTCCTGCCTCTTGCATGTGATACCCGCTGATTGAAATGGAATTAAATTTTGGCATATACTGCAAAAATAAGACAACAGGGTATGACAGCAGAAAGGGGTAAGATAATTGTTCTATCAACATTCACAAATAATCCATTCTTTGTAGACTGCGGAAACAACCCACCTTTATTAAGTGGTGTTTGCACATGTTGACTTCACACGCTTTTACCTTTTTGCACTATTCATTGTGCTTAAACTATCACCCACCAGAGTAAGTATCTTTCTCCATTACAGGCTGCATGCCACCTCTCCAGTGAAAATGCAACTAGAAAAAGAACTGGTAGTACTGAACTTCCAGTCATCAGTTCAGGACTTGACTCCTTTCATTGCCTCCTTCTCAGGCTTAATTTTGCAGCAGAAATCCTTCAAGATTTCTTACCTCTTCACTCCTGCGTACAGCTGTATAATGCTTCTTAACTATGGGGCTTCTTACTTTCTAGGCAAAGAAAAGCCTGTCTGTTCCTCGTCTCCAAGCTTCCTGCCATCCTTTCAGGCTTAAGCTCATCTTAATCTGACTTTGATTTGGACTGACTTAAAAATCTTAAAATTTATGCTGTAAGTGATCTTAGATCTTAACTTCTCCTCCCGGCCCTTTCCACAACCATATCATTCTTCACAATGACAGGTCTTCCCATCTTCTGCTTTGTCCTCCAAAGTGCCTCATAAATAGTTAACTAGATGTAATAACAGAAGTAAATACATTTAAACAATTAATACCTTTGAAGTGTACTGGAAGATGTCAGCAATAATCCGCATTGATGGTTCTGGGGGGAAAATGTACGTATTTCGGACCATGAACTCCTTCAAGATGTCATTTTGGATTGTCCCTGTCAGCTTGGCCTGAGGCACTCCCTGTTCTTCTCCAGTTACAATGAACGTTGCCAACACGGGAATGACTGCCCCATTCATTGTCATAGAAACTGACATTTTCTCTAAAGGAATTCCATCAAAAAGGATTTTGGTGTCTTCCACTGTATCAATGGCAACTCCAGCCATTCCAACGTCTCCTCGAACTCGTGGGTTGTCTGAATCATAACCACGGTGGGTGGCTAAATCAAACGCAACAGATAATCCCTGCTGACCAGCTAAATGAAAAAGAAAAAAAAAAACCACAACAAAAAAAAACAACAGAGAGATTCAGAAGTGTTCAACAGACTTTTATTTTACATGATCCAGACTTGGATGACAAACCAATTTTTGATGTTAAACACTGTTCTTTTCCCAAACTTGTCCAAGGTCTTCTAGTCTTAAACTTTAAATGAAAAAGCTTTTAATTGAACAAAAAAAAATTGTAGTCCTTCCAGCTCAGCCACTCAATCAGTTTACTGTGCTTAACAAATTACTGAATAACAGTCTAGCCACAAGTTATAAATATGCAGACAGCATCTGAGCTTATATACCAAAATTCTACTTAGCTTAGCTGGAAACAAAAGTGTGATAAACGACGTCACATTACCTTTTCTTTATCACAAATTAAACACAGGCACACAGATTGTTACCCTGGCTCTACTGAGATACGTTGTTCATTCGTAAAGTGATGCGTTACTAAATCTGCAGTAGGAGAAAATTATTCATATAAAGCAGGGAACGGGACAGTTAGAGCTCTTGGCAGACTTGTTGCTGCAATCTGAAAGCAGTACCCAAGACTCTGCTACCCCCAGACATTCACCCTCTGACCAGCACTGCTGTTCCTGCAGTAACTGTATCTACTGCATTTGCAAATCTGCTTCACAACATCAGCAGAGCTCTTGTCGGATACCAGCTATTGTCTTCGATCTAAAAAGCTAAGCGTTAGCTTTGAAGCATAATGACAAAAATTTAAATTTCTGCCTAGTTTCAAGCAACAGAAATTTCAGCAATTATGAGAACTGATAATTAATTCTTTTTCAGTATTCTTCTAATTACAGAGAGACCTTAATTGAATTACTAAAAATGCTTTACAAATAACTAGGTCAGATTCAGAATCTATGCTAAATAATTCAATATTAATACAACCATTAACATAAGATAAAATTACAGTATCACAATGTCAAAATTTGAATAAAGATTAAAACTTACTGGCAGCAAACATTCTTGAGTAACTGAGCTGTGCTACCAGTTAACCCAAGCAGCAATGTTCAGCAGTAAGACACAAGTCTATTCGAACAATCTTTCTATTGAAATGTTTATTTTCAAACCTCTAATACCCTGTATTTATAATTTCTTAATTTACTGAGAGTTTTATAAATGGAAAGATTCAAGAATACTTGCAAGGATACTGCAGCAGCTAATATTGCATCATAATAGGTAACCATCACATTGCAAGAGGTAATAATCCCAAAAAACTCCTCCCCTCCAACCTTAACCATTATGTTTTGAGTAGGAGGGACTGTAAAGTGGGAAATAAAAGTGTCACATGTATTACTTAGAAAGCAACTTTCAGTGGTCTATTGTTTTTTATAATTAGCTTCAAAAGATTGCTAAGATGTATGGCTGGTATAAAACTAATGCTTCAGTCTATCACAAACAACTTTTTAGCCGTGGTTTTACAATGCCTAACTCAATAGCACTCCAGCTATTAGCTAAAACACACTGCTGCAAAGCACAATACTCTGCAGAAATACTGGAAAAAATGCTTTCAAATAAAGAAAATACCAATAGTTTTAGGAAGCTGGCTTTACTAACACACCATGAACGACACTATTTATATGTATTTATGAGTTCATTTAAAATTTACAATATGAGATGGAAACCTAAAATGTCGGAATGCACTAACAGCAGAAGTTTAGCTCAGGGACAAAGTTCAACATTTTTTTCCACTACAATCTTTTCTCATGGTCACAAAATGAGTGTAAAGTGCTGCATGACCTCTGCTGGTTGGACCCTGGGATACAGCCAAATTATACCTCTCTTAAGTGTTAAAGCAGAATAACTAAAAATAGCATTCCAGACATTCATTTTTCCATCTCAATAGCAAAACGAAGAAAAGGCAGTTTCAGAAATGATCCAATTTCCCAGTAATAAAGAAATAGAGCATCACTGGGAAGATCCTGTCAGAAACCAAAACTCACAAGGTGGAATAATCACGTTTGCCATGTAATTCACCATATGAATGTCCCCCATTGCTTTGCAAGGCAATGCTGTTTCTCACATCAGCTGTCTTACCTTTAATGTTGTCCTTGTAGAACTTATTGCTCTCCTCCACTGTACTGAAGCCAGCATACTGGCGGATAGTCCACGGCCTGTAAGTGTACATAGTTGGGTAGGGTCCTCGAGTGAAAGGTTTCACCCCTGGCAGCTCCTCAGGGAGGTCTTTTGTGTCCCTTTTGGAGTATAAGGGCTTGATGTCAATCCCCTCTGGGGTATGCCAAATTAAATCCTTTGGATTCTTGCCTTTCAGCTGCTTTTCAGCAAGGGTAGCCCACTCAGGGTGCAGTGGCTGCCTGTGCAGCGAACGCCATGTGAGCTGGCAGGGTGGAAGTTGTGCCTGGCAAGTGCAGTAGCGGGGCCACAAGTGCAGGAAAGCATCCTTGGCTCTCAGCATGTCTGTTGCACTGGTTGGTGAGTATGGGGTAAGCTGAATAAAATAAAAACATGTATTTTGCATTATCATATAAATCCAACATGAGAGAAGTGAGCATGGAGAGATGAAGCAGTTTGTTAAAGCCAAAACAATTACTCAGGAAAAAATTACACGTATTTATTCACTTACTTGTTTGATAGACACCCCCTCCCCTTGCCTTTTCACCAGACAAAGCATAAAACAGAGTTCAAGAAAAATCCTACATTTTCCTCTAGCTAAGGAAAACATTCCTACAACTCATTTACATCTACATATGAAACGTGTAACTTATTTCAGTCCCTAAGCAGCACTATCATTAATCAATCACTGAAATGTCAGCATCAGGCATGAAGATGGCATGCCTAGCTACCTGCTCACCTTCCCATCTCTCTCTCTCATCTACAAATTCCTTAATGTCAAAGAGGGACTCGCATCATCAAAGAAGCACTCTGAAGGAAGCGGCCTGTCAGAAAATTGCTGATGTATCATACACTTTGGAAAACGTGGCTTGGGATGGATGGAAATCAGGGATATACTGAGAAAGAAAGCAGAAAAAAAATGTGGTATGCAAGAACACAGGGATAATGCAAGCTGCAGAGTTTGTCCCACCATGCATGAAATTGATACAGGGAATAAGCTCAGTAAGTCCTGAAAACTGTAAGCTCCTCTGCTTCTGCTCTCCGCACCCTATCCCTGCACTTCCTTCCCAAGCCAAAACCTTTCCAGCTTGGCTCCAACGGCCAGTCACCTCCTCTCTGCCTCATCTCCTTCACAACTCCCTGAAAACACCATACTTCTCTGCCATCTTTATGAGAAAGTCTGCATAAAACTAGAAAGCATCTCTATCACTATTATGGTGCTGCAGCAACACGCTCCACACAAGTGCTTTAATAAAATATGTGTGGTATACATGTAATCTGATGAGCACAAAGGAGCACCCAGTTCCCTGCAGCGATGTGATCCAGCAGCCAGGATGGAAGGCAACCTGGCATGGATGGAAGCATCCTGGCCTGTATCAGAAACAGTGTGGCCAGCAGGACCAGGGAAGTGATCATCCCTTTGTACTCTGCGCTGGTGAGGCCGCACCTCGAATACTGTGTCCAGTTTTGGGCCCCTCACTATAAGAAGGCCATTGAGCTGCTGGAGCATGTTCAGAGAAGGGCAACGAAGCTGGTGAAGAGCCTGGAGAAAAAGCCTTATGAGGAGCGGCTGAGGGAGCTGGGGTTGTTTACTCTGGAAAAGAGGAGGCTGAGGGGAGACCTGATTGCCCTCTACAGCTGCCTGAAAGGAGGGTGTAGTGAGGTGGGGATTGGGCTCTTCTCCCCGGTAACTAGCGATAGGACGAGAGTTGCGCCAGGGGAGGTTCAGGCTCGACGTTAGAAAGAACTTCTTCACTGTTAGAGTCGTTAGGCATTGGAACGGGCTCCCCAGGGAGCCCTGTAGTCGTTCAAAAAACGTATAGATGTGGTACTTCAAGACATGGTTTAGCAGGCATGGTGGCATCAGGTGTACGGTTGGACTTGATGATCTTTGAGGTCTCTTCCAACCATAATGATTCTATGATTCTCTGCCTCCACTGGTGTTCGGGTCCCAAGGCGATCCCCCCGGCCCCGTACCCCGAAGGAACAACCAAGCTGCCCTGTCACCCTCCTCCGCACCTCTCCCTCCACCCTTCACACCACAGCACCCACAGCCGGAGGGGGACAGGGATCAGACAGCACCGATCACTGGCCTGGCCTAGCC
>NW_009625000.1:71252-81881 GCF_000690535.1 Cariama cristata | reverse complement strand
TAATTCACAGTTGTGTCTTCTATAATCAACATAACATATTTGTAAATTGAGCTGTGGAAAACAAATGCAGATTATGATACACAACAGAATGTCCAGATTATTTTTTTAAACGATTCCGCTCTTGGCCTTTTTTTTCATAGAACAATGATGCAGGTTCAGTTAAAGTAACAGCTACTTACTTGTTGATAGTTCTTCCAAAAGTGACTTGTACTAGTGCAATTAATGTTTTTCTGACCCACTTGAACACTAGAACAATGAAAAATGACAGAAAATAAAGACCAAGAGGTTAATAACATTAGGAACACATGCTCATGTCCAAAATCTTCCCCCCTGCCTCTCCCCACCAAAAAAAAGACCCAACCTACCCCTACAGCAAACATATATGTTATAATCCTTTATAAGATTTCCATAATTGTACATGGGTCTCATTTTTCATGACTGCTTTCCCTGTACTGTTTGCTCTGTGGTTTTTACGTCTTGCAGATTACATAAACATATCTGTAACATGCAATTGTAGTTTATACTGTAAACTTTTATGTTTAAGAATATTTCGGGTTTATTGAGCCATACAACTACCCAAACCCCTTTTTCTAGTAGAAAAAGAAAACCCCTCAAAATTCACACCCTTTTCACACCTACTAGTACCATGCTGTACACACAGCAGCATCATTAAAATTCTGAAAACATTTCCACTCAAATAAACCAAGCAGTTAGCTTTTCATTACAAATAAAGGAAACAAATGTGAGTGCTTCCTAGTAATTACTGGTTAATCTTTCTTTCATGCTGTTCACCATCAGCACAAGAAAGTCTATATTTGGAAGATACATCTGCCATTTTTGGAAGGTGCTGCACTTTGTAATAGTTACCCTGTAAATAATTTTATAGGGCGTCAAGTGCGGCTGCACATTCAAATAGAAACAAAAGTAGTTTTCTCTATTACCATCATTCAGTCACGTAAAGGAGGAAAAAAAAAAATCTGGTACTGAAAGATGCCACAATTCTCACATCTTTTCCACTATACAAATTGTAGAACTAAAATGCATACATAATACACTTAAAATGGACATTAAAATTATGTTGCTTTGTCAGTGACATGTTCTGTAATAAAGCCATCTTTCCTTCCTCATAATTCATACAGTCTAAGATGCAGCCTATTTACAGAAAACATGCTTTTAAACTTTTCTGTTTTTTCTCCATTTTTTTTTTTAAATTAAAAACTTGACTATTGAAAGCAAATGCTCTCCCCTACCAGTTACATTTTACTGCCATGTTACATTGGAATTTCACTTTTGAATGAAATCACCCAAGTTACGAACTACTGAAGAACAGCTCTGTTCCAAACAAACTGGCATACAGATTGCAAGAACATTTCCACTTATTGAAATAGCAGAAAAATCCATATTACAGTGTCCCAGATTTCTTGGCCAATGGATTCCACTAGCAAATAAGCAGGTTTAAAGCTTACTTCCTCGCAGCTCAAAAATCTCTCCAATCAGCATGAAACATGGTTCAGCAAGAGAGTCCCTTTTCCCATCCACCTCCTCTCCATAGTCTGACAGGTCGCTATCCTCTTCCGTTTCTTCCTAAGAAGAGAGACACAACATGGGTATGCACTGCAGTTCCCCGTCCTTCTTCCAGAATGGATTTCATTACTGCCACGCTCTGGGGAAGGAGCATAGCCAGTCCTCTCAAGAAAGGGCATTAGGAGTCACCAACTGTGCTGCTGGCAGATCTGGCAAACAGAAACCTCACCAGGGATTTTGAAAAGGGATTGCACTTCCCACCAGACAAGAGCGATGAGGACACTCTGCACTGCTGGAGCCATTATCACTGCTAAACCTTCTGCCTGCAGCCTTGCCCCAGTAAGCACCTCAATGTTGGGCGCACCTGCCCAGATCTGCAGGGTCCACTGCCTATACTGCCCTGCCAACGCCAGCTGGATAAGGGAAAGTAGGTGATGTGGGAGCTAGGTACTGCTAGGAAGTGGGTGAGAGCTGTAAGGAGGAGATGGCAAAGGTGATTGCAAAGCCTTCTCTGACACAACACCCACAAAGGGCACCCAGGATGGGCAGCGAGCCAGCTGCAGTTGTTCACAACGCAAGCAGCGAGGCAGAAAGGGGGAGAATCTGGTTATTGCAGAGGAAGAAGCAGGTAGCTGCCCCCACTGGAAAGCAGTCAGTGCCTTGCACAGCTGAAGCCACTCAGTGGGATCAGGCACCAGAAGTCGTCCTTGCAGTAAGCCAGGAACCAAACCTGGCAGCGGAAGAGGAACTGGCTGCTGCAAAGACAAGCACCATTAATGAATACCAGTCCCGGGCAGAAACATAATATGGTGATACTAAGTGACCTGAGCCTGAGGATACCCAAGCTCAGGGTACTGAAGGGAGCAGAGTTACTCAGAACAGACTCATAAGAGAAGAATGGATTGAACCACCTCAGTTTTGGCAGTACCATTTACTGAAGAACAAAGAGCAGACAGTGGGTTGTTTCTCAGTGTCATGAAGATCTGCTTCAACACCAGGACTACACCACCTACCATTACTTGTGGCAGCCAGCACATCCCTTTGCTTTCCTGGATCTTCCCCTGCCTGCCTATGCCAGCTAGGAGCAAAGCCTGAGTGTATTTGCAACTGAGCAAAGTCGCAGTGAGGCAGACCTGGCCCCCGCTGAGGCTGGCACAATGCCCCAGTCTGTGGTTCAGGAAGGGTCGGAATGGCGTGCAGACAAATTTTCTTTCTTCAGCCCTGGTTTTTAAAGAAATCCATCATCTCTTCCTTTGTCTTCCTTTCTTCCTTATAATTCCATCATCTAATACTGCTTCCCCTCCGCCCCCCCCACCCCATCATCTAGTTTCACGGTTCTATTTCCCTTGCATAACTTTGGTGTCTTTCTTGGCCTTACTCTTATGGTCACAATCTTTCAGTCATCTCTTGCCTGCCATTTCAACCCTGCTATACAGAGAGTACCCTACAGCATCTTAGTTGTATGTTGGTTTGTCTTACTCCTTCCTCACGCCCTCCAAATCCCATCTAAAGCCCATCACTGACTTTGGGTACATTTCCAGCCCCTGAATCTTCTCCAGGCATGGCACTGCACAGTAGTCTACAAATAAGTAATTCCACAGTGTTGCATATTCCAACACATATATCCTGTACCCTTCACTTCCTAGGTCACATTTGGCATTTTCTCTAGCACTGCTTGAGATGCTGCTTCTCTCCTCATAACCAGAAAAAAACAAAGAAAAAAACCCCACAGCATGGAAGTGCACTGTAAATGTCCACGCAGACTCCCCTGTTTACCGACTTCCATAGCTTGATGAATCCCCAGCTTTTACAGCTTTCTGCTAATGTTAGGCTAAGCTGTGACCGAGTGCAGGGAACAAAAAGCCACACCATACTGACAAGAAATGCCATACAAGGAAACCACAAATCATTACACATCTTACTACACAAGCACACAAATTCACTACGATGAACAGAGTTTTCTCCAGGGACACAGTCTAGAGCAAACTCCAGTCCTGCTCATGATCTTCCTCTGGTCAACAGGCTTCTTGGCCCTTTGTTATTTTAATTATTCAAGAAATTACGTTTTATTTAATTTTTCATAGTAGACATCATTCCATATTTTCATTAAGCACTTGGGCAACAGAACAGAAAATAAGCTTACTGAATTTGCAGGTGAGCTTACTGAACTTGTAGTTGAGCCCACAAGGGTGCAGTCTGATAAAGACAGGTGCAAAGCAGCAATAACTCACTGTGTAATTGCACAAAATGAAACAATTGATATCAATAAGACCACAGAAAAAGATCCCAGGGCCATACGGCTGTGGAATGGCAAGTGTAATACTATGATGTTTAAGCACAAACATTGTTTGCATGATACACATACACATATAGATATAAAGATTATTTTCATACATGGGAATAGGAAAACCTAGTGGAAGCATCATCTTTCAACCTTTAGTCACCACATTTCCAAGAAAAATATGCATAATGGGGTACTTCCAGAGCAAAACCATAAGAACTAAATAAAACGCAACCTAACAAAAACTAGGAGAAATTGGGGCTGCTGAGTCAAAGAAATACATGAATAAAAGACAAAAGGGAAGTAGTAACTCCTGGTAACGGAGATGATCCTAACCCAAGCTGTTCTGTGTTTGCTGCAAACAGGGCAAGAGCTAGCTGGCTAAAGAAAGGAGATTTAGGTTAGACAGTAAAAAACCCATGAAGATAGCTGAGAACTGGGACATGCAGCCTTGCTTGGCTAGAAAACATCAGTTACTAGAGGTTTAAACACACGTTAGACAAACACGTGCCAAGAATTTTGCCGGTACAGTTGAGTCTGCTTGGAGCAGGAGAGTAAACCCAATGACCTCTCTGAGGTCCCTGCTCTATTTTTCTGCTGTTCAGTGAATCCCCTATCATTTAGAAAATGCAATGAGAAGCGCAAATTCTTACACCACAGTGCATTTTCTATCCATTAACACTTCATACACTGAAAAGCCCATCCTCTAGATGATATCAACTGCATTTTTTCCTCTGATTTTGTTTTGGTCTTGAGAGCTAAGAAATACGTTCTAAAGGTAGCCCCGTCCAAGGAGCTGTATATATAAGAGACCTGAAATTGCCACAATATCTAATCCTGAAAACAGCACTCAAGAGGTAATATTGTTGCTCTAACACATATTTGAAAAATGTGAGATGAGACTTAAAAGGCAAAGAGAGTGCCGTACGAGAGCATTTTCTTCTACAAAGTCCAAAATATGAACTAAACCAGGAATTCTTACTTACAAAGAGAACACAACTGTAACAGCTTTGTCATGTGTGGTTTAATACAACTATCATCATTAATGACCTTGTACCAAACGATTTAACCCTAGTTTAACTACTTTACTAATGATCCAAAATGCTATCACTGGGCAAGACTGAGCTGATCTAAAGCTCACACCAAAAGACAAAGGTGTCCAAGAGAAAGTAGAGCTGATCCCAGACTGTGTCACATTTCCTCTCCCTCTATTTAATTTTATTATTATTTTTAAACTAGGACAAATGCTTGCAATACTGATTCAGAGAGTCTAACCGTTTCCTATATTCTCTCCATCTGTATTCTGTTGTGTCTTCTTATGTTTAAGCTTAGGGAAGGAGGGGAGAGGAAAGGGAAGGTGGATGTGAAGCAGGATGGTCTTTGCATTCGCACAGTGCCTGGTATAACACAGTCTAGCCAAAACTAAGTTCCTAATCCTACAAGTAACAAGTAAGAAATAGTACTAAATTTAAACTAAGAAGTTATGTTCCAACTCCTCTGTTGCCACATTCTCTGGGCATTTTTTGCTCCACTTCCTTCAGTTCTTCAGTACCAGTTGCTTCATTTCTGCTTCATTTCTTTGTTCTCTTTCCTCTCTCATGCACTCTCATTACAAACTCCCTTTCCTTCTCCCATATTTCCTAACTATATCCTCCCACACACTCACATAATACAATATACGTGCAGTCTGGCTTTTTTCTTGAGGATGTTTTTCAATTAAATAGCAAAATACAAATAGCTTCATGCTTCTACGCTTTTATACTACTTCTGCCCAACAGTCATTTTAGTGAATGCACTTTTGGTTTTAGAACTGCAGTACTTCTAGCCAAGTGTAAAATTAGTTTCTCAAACTTTCTTTATATTTATTACTCTGAAACGAGACATATGCATTCACAGCATCTAGGTCCAAATACACTGCAATTTTGAAAAATGAAAATATACAGGATTTTCTTATTCCCGAGAGATGCAAGACCACTTTTTTTGCCTATTAACAGGCTAGAACTGTACAAGTTCCCCAAACTCCGTTTGTCCTGCAGAAGGCCCATCCACTGCAGACAATTGCAGCATGTAAGAAAAGAATTATTTCATATAACGTAGAACTAAAAAGGGGAATAGAAACAGCTCTCTGGATGCTGCATATCTGCAACGTGAACCACACAGAACAGAGTGCCATTAAATTACGGTCCATTTTAGTCAACGAGCTATTCTAGTCACTAATCTATACTTCATTGCATTTTGAAAGACAATGGCTTAGTGTCAAATTCTCCAACTAGTTTGCCGATATGGGCTCCTGCCTGTATTTGCAAATTCCCTCAGTGAGCCTGTACTCTTTGCCAAAATTCTGAAGCAAAGCTAGTTTTGACAAAGAAGTTGCCCCCAAATTATTAAGGACACACAGCTGTTCCCTGCCAAGAGAAGCTTCCTAAGACAGAATTATTTTCACCTGTCAAAAACCCTCTGCAATATGCATGTCAAGAGCATAAAAAGTGGGAAATTCTGTTATAAAAAATAAACAATCCCACATGGACTGCAATTTGTTTATTTGTGATATGTTACACATTTGCCTGTATAAATTTATCAAAGGGCAGGAAACTTATTGTATTAATAAACACCTTTTAAATTCATAGACAGATCCTATTTCTGACTCTCTGTTCACTTCCAGTAAATTAAAAGTGACCTTTGGAAATGCCTTCCAATATTACCTGCCATTCAAATGCATTATATTAATGGCTCTCCCTGCTTACTTTGGATAAGTAATTAAATTTGGGAAGACTACTCTTCTACCACTTACCTCCTGATGAGAAAACAAATCACCAGGAAGTCGTTCTAGAAATGAGGAGAGTGAAAAAGAGGACTTCTTTCCTTGCACATCAATAACTTTGAGGTGCTCTGGGGAAGGGCTCAAGAAGGCGTAAAGTGCTTCACTCTGGCAGAGTCTTTCATCAGAGAGCAATTTCTATGAAAGAGAAATAACGACAGAAACAACACATTAAATAAATATCTCTTGTTAAGGAACAAGATGTGTCAGGCCATCCAATAAAACTGATTAAGACATGGCTCAGAGGTAGAGTGAGAGAAAAAAAAAAATCCATGTCTCACAAAGATACTTCAAAGATACGTTAAGAAGCTATTCTAAAGTATTAGAAATACTAAGATTAAAGTTTTTATTCTTACAACTGTCTTTTAAAATAAAAAAGTTCTAACTTGTAAGAAATTTGTTGTGAAGTGTTTAAGTTAAAAGTGGCAAACACAGGATTCATTATTTACTATTTCTTACTTAATCAAAGTTTAAATTAACTTACTACTATAGGAATGGTTACTATCAGCCAAACTCATCTCAACTTCAGGCACTTTAGACAAGGCCAACCTTACATCTGACCCATTTGTTTTAGGCTCTCTCTTTAGTCAACAGACAGACAACATCCACTCCAGAGGCATGATTCAATTCTCCCGTTTAGACATCTGTTGGTTTTGTCTTTGTTTTCTTACCTGCAGAAAGTTATTAAGCTGGTTCTTGGATTTCTCCATGAATTTCTGGTCTATGGATTTGAAGGGCAGCTTGCTGAGGGAAGGCAACTGAACTTTCTTTAACGATGGAAAACACTGTGTAGGAGAAAGGAGAGCTCACTTAACATACATGTGCAGAAAAAACACAGCTGGTTCAGAACAGAAATGAAAAGACTCCTTTGTACTCTCATCTCCCTTCCACACCCCTCTCAGCACCTTGAAAAACACCTTCCCTTACCCACTGTGGGCTGACACATCTAAACCCTTTCCTTTCACGTCACCATCATTACCTATCCCTTATCAGATAGAGAGGTTAAAACACTGGAAAAGGAAACCTTCTCTGTCCCCAAAAGCTATCTTTTCTAAAACCTCCCTGGAAGGCAGAGACAAAAATCTAGTTTTTAATGCCGGCTCTTGCACGACAGTGCAGAGCATATACCATTTTGACATTGGGTTAGTCCAGTAAAACATTCATTATTAAGCAAGAAAAAAAAAGACTATTATGAACAAGTTTTATAGGCATCTGGAAAAGGCATGAAATATGTAGACAGAAAACTAGCTCTAAAAGGCTGGCATAAAAACTGGCAATTTTAAATTTTTATCTGGTTTTCCCCTCTCCAAGCAACACTGACAAATTTTAGCAATTTGCACCTTCTCCCTTCCCTAACCGAGATTCGTACCTCACTGAGTTTCCGGTGTAGGTTCTGAAACTCACTGAGCTTCCTGGGAACAGTCCAGTTCTTGGTTTCAGCTCCACCAACTTCTTGTAAACTCACCATGACAGAGTAACAGGGCACTTGTTCTCCATTCTCTTCTAAAACCTTGTGGGGAAGAAACCAACAGATAAGGTATACTACTTTGAAAGTGAACAGTGGAACATTTGGGCTGCCAGATGACTACTTGCAAATTCAGTTGTCATCACTGTCCCACGCTTCTCTGGCAGCTTGAAGGCTACACATGGAACAATAGCCTTAATGGACTAAACTTTACCCAAAATGGTATGTCAGTCATGAATCAGTCCTCCAGCTAGCCACTATTACACTTTACATACAGCTTTGCAATGCTGTCACCATCAGCAACCAAATCTCCCGGACGTGTCTTCTTCAAATAGCTGGGTATATTATTTCAGTTTTTAAGGTACCCACTGCATAGCTTTCTGACTGCTTACCAGTACTCCATCTCTCCCGTCTGCATTTTCCTGACTGTTCTCCCATTATCCCCACCCCTCCTTCCCAGTGCTCGTGCCGAGGCTCACCCACACGCCAGGCACGGCGGCTCTGCAGCTGGGCCCTGCAGCAGCTGCTGCCATCTCAGAGCGACTTCTCTGCTCACTTGAGCTATTCTGCACACAGAGAACATGCGATATCCATGCAGCGTTTATTTCTGAGGGGCTTGCAACTTTACAAAAGTATTAATGAAACAAGCTGTACAACAGCCAGAGGAAGGAGGAGCGATTATCCACATTGTGCAAATAGGAGAACTACAGCAAAGAAGTTAAATGATTTTTCTGGAGACAACGGCAGCAACGTGACCATCTTATTTCTTAATTTGATGAGCCATCCAGAATTTCACTCTTATGTCCTAATGGTAACAGATTTTTGTCTACTTATTTTAGGAGACAGCTAAATAGATTATGAAAGGCAAATAAGGGAAATGCATGACATACAAAGGTTTTTTTGGCCAAGCCAAATGCTCGAATGCTTGTCTTAATATACATGCAAATAACAGAAAGGTAGTTATAAAATACCACTCTCACACCATCTTTTTGAGGAAAGTAGTAACTTTTAAGTTTTTGAGGCTTTTTTGTTAAAAGAATATTTAATCAATCCAATTAGGCTAAGAATAAACTTTAAATTTCACACGATTATGACACATTTTCTGAGAAGCCTGTAAAGGTCTGACAACACTTAATGCTAGTGACAGGTAATTTGACGAGCAGCTACATCACCACTGTAAAAGACACACAGCTAAAATGTATCTTCATATTTTATGGCTGTTCAGAGCTGTACATGAAGAATATTTCCTGCCATGCACTCCTCCTAAAGCTGCACATGGACCACTGGGAAACCTGAGGCCTAGGTTTCACATCTCTCTCTAAAAAAAGCTGCAGTAGCACTCAGACAGAATACAAAGCACCAGCTTGAATGTCTGAAAATATGCCTGGTTCCCAGCACAGCTATTTGGGGAACTGCTTTTCTCCTGCCAGATTACCGCAGAAAGAGATGCTTGAATAGCCTCCAAAATGTAGGTCAGAAGGACCTGGCACAGAGGGACCGGGATCTCCTGGGACAGTCCCTGCCTTGTCTACCCCTGATCTAGATTGGATTCGTGTTTGTAGGTGACTCACAAACACCTCCTGGCAGCCGCTTTTGAAAACTGGGAGATCAGTGCTGAAAATGCTGATTTGAGTCATGCGTATCGTTCTCCATTACACATTCGTCCCCAGGGCACGGATTTGCACCTGTGTAGGGTCATCTGAACTGTAACTTTCAGAAGAGAGTCATCCTTCTGGAAGGACATTCTCAAAACAGAAGGACTTGGTCCTCCTGCTTTCAAGTTTGGATCCATGTACAAAATCATTTACATTCTAATTACTAGATGGAGACACATTACAACTTCCTTCAAATACCCTCACACAAATATCTGAAAGTCTTCAGGATCTTCTTAAGAATGCAAAATTTCTGACCAACTTAAATACTTGTGCATTTGTTTTTCCAAATTAACAAGTTAACGGGAAAACGCACAAAAAAATGGGAGGTTAGGAGGTCTTCTAAACCAGAAGATCTAGTTCTTTGCTGTAACAGGCACCATCTTGTACAACTGCTATCATGAATGAAATCAAACTTGTGAAACAATTTTTTTTTTCATCCCCATTACACCAGAAGTCTGCTCTACACCCTCCCCCCAGTCACTGGAAGTTTCCTTTCAATTTCCAAACTCATTTTCCATTTGTTCCAAGGACTCTTCACCCTTCCCTTATGCTTACTTTTATTGATGTGCTTTTATAGACAGCTTCACTCCTCTGAGTCTCCCTTCTGCTAAGCTAAGCAAACTAAAGTGTTTTCACAATCACTTCTCATGGGAGAAGTTCCTCATTCAATCCATTCAATTCCACCCTTCCCAAACGCAACAGCTCAGCACCTGCAGAGTGACTGTAACAGTTCATTTTGAATGGAAACTCCTCTCCTCACGTATCTGAGGGCCACATTTGCCTTTTTCATGCTGGCAGCCCACTCAAGACAAACTGCACATCTGACCACCAAAGTACTTACTGCTTCCAGCCAAAAAGTGCTCCAACAGGTCGGAGCCGAAGCACA
>NW_009625000.1:50528-71221 GCF_000690535.1 Cariama cristata | reverse complement strand
CCTGCTGAATGCCAAACCTCGCATGCCAGGCCATGCGATTTCACTGCACTTCTATTATTCCCATCCTAAAAATCACCCAGTTCTTTCTGAGAACCATCCTAACCCTCTTCCAGCTCTGATTCTTCATGAGCATAAACTCAACATTTGTTCTCTGGTTTGGTTTTCCAAGTCCAAAGATTCTGTGATAGTCTCAGCCCTGACTGTTTCACAGCACTGGCAAGGGCTCTCAGAATTAGTCCCTAAGATGGCATTTCCACAAGTCTCCTCCTCAGGCCTTTCTCCACCCCTTTCCTCAGCTTGACATATGTCTTTCAAGTTATTCACTGCTACTTACCTGGCAAGGACAGAATCAGCCCTCAAGCACCCAAATGGCTTCAGGCTATTGGTTTTGTTTTGGTTTGTTTTTTTGTGTTTGTTTTTTTTTTTTGCATTGGCAGCAACTCCATAGCCTCAAGACAATGTAAAGATTAATTATTTCAGAATATGCTGTCTACTAACATGCCATAGATACCTAGTCCACAAAATGTAAAGATTTCTACCTTCTCCCTATAAGGCAAAAAGTCCCGAAGTGAATAGAGAGAGAGATGAACAAGGATGTTGACACACACCTACATCCATTAATAAAAACCATAAGGCGCATGCCTGTGCTGAGCATCTCTTACTGGGGTGTGTGGTGTGGTAACAGTAAGAAACATTCATTGAAATATTGTAAAAACAAATGAGGAACAAACATTATTAAATACTTTCCAGGAGAAGTTACAGCTACTAGCTGCAGTAGGTAAAATGTGAACTTAATGTTAGCAAAAACTGTAATAATAGTTCAGTAAAGTAACAAGCTGCCAAGGAAAGCCGTTGAATCACCTGTTAGAAGCACTAAGGGCTGGTCCAGATATCAGTCAGGAATGATTAAACATTAAGAAAAATTAGCCCAGTCATTAAGCCAATGAAGAACTGTATGACTCACCAGGAACTTCCTTCAGCCAGAGCAGCTCTCTGAAATAGCCTACCCAAGCTGTGCAGCAGGGAAATAGGGGTTAACCAGACTGCTGTTAAAAGAAAAGTCCCTTAAAAGTCCCTTTTAAACACAGAAAGGGCATGCAGAAGGCATATCGGGCACACCATTGGTTTTCTCAATTCAAAGGAAGCTAATTTTCTTAACTTCCACTGAGCAAAACATCCTAAATTCCAAGATATTTAAATGAGTAAGACAAGCTATTCTTTTACCTTATTCAAATCTACAAACTCCATTCCTTATGAAAATTATTGATTTTTAAAAAGATGTTATGCTCTGAAACAGTCTTCTTTCTTTGGACAGAAGAGGCATAACTTCTGCTACAATACAGAATGATACAAGGCCAAAACTGTTAAAGCAAGTAGAGCAGGTTAGGTTACCTAGCTTAAGTTTTATACCTGCTGGTATAGGGGGATTATACCTGTCATGAAGAAGTGACTCACAGAATTACACGAGTCGTTATCATGGGCTCCCCTCATTCTACATGTTCCTACTGTCTTTTTCTAACCTCTACCAACCAGACTCTCCAAAGACAGTTCAGAAATACCAGTTACCAAAAGACACCTGCAAGTTATACCATTTACATCGATTTTTTAAAAATATATTTCACACACAGAGAGCTAGTGCATTTATATGACTCAAAATCATAATGACTATAATGACTATAATGAAAGATTCAAGCTAAGAGAGTACAAACAACAGTTTGGACACATAGTTTTTTCCCAAGTCTTAAGAAGTAATTCTTGCTTTTTTATGCATTATCTATTAACTGGTTTAGTAAACCAGTTTAAAAGGTCAGTGACAGGCTATTACCCTTTCAGCTCAAATTCCACAGCAAAATTTACTTTTACTAAGCTTTTCTGCAAAAAACATAGGGTCACAAGCTTTTCTCTCTCTAAAAATCACAGAGCTACATGCTAAGATTAGCAACAGCATATTTCGCAGATAGGAAGACAAATGTCACCTACTCATACTCTCTGAAATCATCAACTGCAGCCAGAACGATCCCAAGCAATTAATTAACATAGATAACTACAACATTAATGCTTTCTCCAGCCTACCCTTTGAAGCACTGAGCTGGAAACAGCACAATTAATGCAAACCTACATTTAATTATCTAATCCAGTACTACTTATAAATTACAGTTAAGGTAGCAAGTAATCAGAAGCCTCTCCCAACCTCCCTCTTATTTAGCAAAATCACCTTCTCTTCTGGTAACAAGGGAGATGCTAGGCAGTTCTGTACAGTGCCCCTTACCAGAAAGCTGCCGTTCTGCAGTTTGGCTGCACATGGTATTGCCAATTTTTTTAAAACCACACTTCAAAAGCTACAGAGAACTCTTAAAGACAACTTAAGAGCTTCACTGTTCTCAACTGTGTCACCTGCAAACAGTATTCAAACAAAATCAAAAATCCAGATGTTTACAGATTGAAAATCTGTTTTTTAAAATGGCTCCTTAAATTTTTAACCTATTGGATTTATTTCTTCTTTTACAGACAATGAGTTTAACTGTTGATAGACCTATCAATAGTTTGCAAGAGCTCAGGACACAACCAAATAAATTCAACAGCACATAATTTTTTTCTTCCAAGAAAAATTACCCCAAGGAAACTAATTACATTTAAGGAACATTTTCTTAATAACACAGGAAGGCAAGTCAGTAGAGATCCAATTCATCTTTAATACTCTGAAGTGACACTGTCAAGAAGATTGCTTATGCACGGTGTCAGCCTACAGTTACTACATAACAAGTATTTATTGGGTTCCTTTCATGGTAAGTATTAATAGAAAGCCATGAGATGGTAATACTTTGTTTCCATTAATTTATATATTTTTTTTAACATTTGTTCTACAATTGTCTGCCTGTGCCCAAAAGGAAAAGAACAAGAAGACCAAAAAAGAAGAAAATTTTAACTTCTCCTCCAACTTACTCACAGATTTAAAGCGCTTTCTTTCTGGATATTCTAGTCCCTTGAAACTGTACTGCCATTAAATATAATCATACAAAACACAACAAGTGTAAGTACTGCATCTTTAAGACATAGCAGAGACACAACTGCACCCAAGCATGATAGCATGGTAATATAACAACAGACAGTTCTCATGAGATAGCAAGTTACTTTACCCAAAGACAAAACTAGTTCACACACGTAGGTATTTTTATAACTCCGTTACAACAGTGTCTAAGGACTAGAAATTTTGTATATGCATAGTAGTAGTCACTGGGGAAACAGAGGAGGAGTTCAGGAGAGGTTAGGATTTCCTCCTCCCCACCTCCCAAGTAAATATGAAGTATATGCACTGTATATAAAGATATAAGTATATACAGGTTTTGATTCTTCTCTTCATGCAAGTTTGAGCTGACCCAGAAGATTAAAAAGCCATAAACCCCCCATACCTCGCCTGAGACAATGAAGGCTTTCCACATGCCAAGATTCTCACACCACCAGTCCGTTCTTGCAATGTGCAGCTGAAGGTCATTGTGCTCTCTCTCCATCAGAGTAATTTCATCCTTCAGCTTAGAAACAATCTGCAGAGGAATGTTATTGGTTACAATTGGTAAGAAAACGCTTGTGCAACACACCTAGTTGTGTCTTTAGGGACACTATTCAGAAAGGAGAAAAGGTACAAGAGCAGGGAGAAAAAGAACAATTCACAGGGAAAAAAACAAAAATAAATCCTAAGTGAGAGAATCTGTGATGCCTCTTTTAAACTTGTAGAATACACAGTAATCTTAAAGGTCAACCCCGATACTAAAATAAAAAAAAAGTTAGGACATGCTACTATCACACTATCAGCATAAAAGAAATTTTAGATAATCTTATATATTACACATGTATATTACATGTTGTATGTTTCATACAAACTTGAAATTGCAATTACTGAAATATGCAATACTGAAGACATCCTCCTTACCATTTTCAGATATACATCATGTGACCGAAGAACCTGGAAATACATTTCATTTCTAGGAACTAAGCTATGTTAACAATCACTCAGGAAGTTATCACTCAGTTTATTTTAGCTTTGGAAAGGGAGGCATTTATTATTGTGGAAAGACATAGCTCACCATCATCATCTCATAAAGGAGAAATAGTGTATCTCATCATATCAGCAAAAAAACAAGTAACCATACACACTACCAGAAGACAATATAACAAGAAAAGGAGGAAGTATACATAAGATGTGACATTAGAAATACAGCAAAAGCAGCTAACACTTTTTTTTTTAAAATATGATATACCACAGTCAAATTTCTGAGTTGTAGTTGTATGACTTGCATCACAAGTGGTATATTCTACAGAGCTACAATAATTCTTTTTCAGAATTTTTGTCTCATGTAAGATGTGAAATATTACTTACATGACAGCTATATAACAACTTTCCAGCATATATCTAACCTTCAGAATAATTTTGTATTTTATTTCATTTACTATTGACATAGAAATTGCTCTGCAGTCACCTTACACAGACTTCTAGAAGTGGCATCCAGGAACAATCGATAAATACAGAACTGGTAAGCCTTCATCAATAGCTGCTACACTTACAAACCAAACACTGAGACTTTAAAGCGACACTGAATCCATTTTATTATTCTGTTTCAAAGATGTATATATTTTCAAAGACAAAGAATATGTTAGGAGAAAAAAAAATACAGTGGAAAACCCCACTACTTTAGAAGGGGAACAATCCCCGCCTCTCCAAGAGCTTAGGTATAGAAAGAATATAGCTATTACTTCTCAAGAATGCAAAGGGAACATACAAGTGATACATCCATGTGAATACAACAATATAAAAAGGTTTACTTACGTAGTACTTTTTATATCAGAGAAAAAAAATTTAAAACTGTAATGCTACAGAAACAAATGGTACAGCCTAACTCACGCATACATAAGCACGCCCACTTTTGTTTAGTACTTGTTTTGTACTTCTAACTCTTTTTGTCCGTGGTAAAAATTTTAACTTAAAACCTAGTTGGTTATAAGAGCACCTCTTACAATTTCTGAAAGTGAATTTTATTTCACTCCTGATACGGGTCCACTGGAAATACAAAAGATCTGAACAAGTTAACATAAAACCACTCCAACTTCCACGCAATTCCTGATAGAGACAGAGGTATTTTTCCATTCAGTAAAGTCCCATTTAATTTCAATAATTGTGTCACACAGTTTTCTTTGAAAATAAGGCTTAGCAAGCACTAGAAAGTGCTTTGGGTGGGGGGAATGTTAAGATTTTGTTTTGCTACCAAGGATGACAAGATTGAACTGTAGAGAGAAAGTGGTCTCTGCAGATTTACTGTGGTTGCACAGGATGGCATGAGACTGCACTCACCGACCCATGGAAGACAGCTGCTCAGCTTCAGGCAGGAGATGTGCGCTGAAAGTAGCACCACAGTCACAGACCTCCAAAGATCAAGCTGTCTTCTATGGCAGTGGGCCTTACATGTCAGAGACATTGCCCGAGACTGCTTGTCATCCTTTCATGTCATCTTTGCTACTCTTTATATTCCACAGAAAGAACTGAAATGAGACTTGTCCCTACGCAGCATTTTTTTTTTTAAAGCTATCAGCATTCCACATGCAACTCAGATGAGCAGTTTTCTTCCTTGACTGAATGGTATCTGAGTTGTATGGTGTTAGAAGCCACTTCAAGATGTACATACATGTTTTGTATGGGTCTCACAGCAAACACATTTCAAAAAGAAAAAAACAAACAACCCAGGAACAGCCTGAGGTTAAAAAATTGAATACAAAATGTCTGTGATGTTCCCCTTCTTATGACACAAAATTGTAGAATTTTTAGAAACACCTTTTACTTCATATGACCAAGAACCAAGTTTTTACCTGCCACATCCAGGGAAGAAAAAATAAAGTCCCTGTAACAAGGTGCACTCACACTGTCAACCCTAACTATCCATTTAAAAGCTCCACAGGTTAATGCTACTGCAGTAATATATGCATTTAAAAAAAAAAAAAAGGTGTGTGTGGGGGTGATACATCTGTGCTCTTACCACTCTGAACGTTAGTGGTTGGATGACAAATCTTCTGCCAGCTGAGGCCACATGCACAGCAGAGCGGCTGTCAGCGGGACACCCCAGAACAGCTGGGGACACATCTCCAGTTGTCTGCAGTAGCCTCTGGCAGAAGGGAGATGTGGAAGGGACAGAGGGAATGAAGCCAGCCAGCATGGCCCCAAATCCTACTGTCCACATCTTTCTCTTAGAGGTAGCTGTTCCCAGAGCTGGGGTAGCAGAGGAGCAGCAGACCAGCATCTTAGCACTCAACCTGAGTGAAGGAACAAATGTACGAAGAACCCAGGTCCTGAGCAATGACTAACACCCAGCTACAGTTTTTGCCATCCCTAGCAGGAGGCCATTTTAGTGAGACACCCTGGCTACTTATTCTTCTCACCCACCACCTACCATTTCCAACCAATCTCATAACACCTGAAAAGCTTGGCCCAGCTGCATCTGAACAACAGTCCTGTAATATCATCCTCAGTAGCAATGCAAATGGCCTAAGCCAAATGCAAATCACTCGCTTCTGCCTGAATATGTTCTTAGATTGCTTAACTGTTGGACTTGCAAAGAGAAAAAAAGAGTTGGTTTTGTTTGTTGTTTTTTTTTTTTTTAAAATCCAAGCCCAGAGTGCTGAAGTTTCATATCTGTCAGAATTTTTAGTCTGATGAAAGTGCGCCCTGCAGATTTCTCCTAACTCCTTATAAAGGAAATCAGTCACTTTTATAGGTTTGGGTGGGGGTTTTTTTCGCCGCCTTCATTTGAGCAAGCCAGTCACAAGTGTGTAATTATGAACCTGTGCTGTGCTATGTCAAAGCCAGCAGAGGGAGCAGAAATGAAGGAGCACATCCCTCGGCTGCAGGGCTGCGGGTGCAGCAGGGACACGAACAAGCTGCCGTAAAGAATTACACAGATATCAGTGGGTAGAGATGGAAGGAAGAAACATTATTTGCCACCAACAAAGCAGCAAGACTACTGGGAGAGGAGACGTTATGCTAGGACAAACAAAGCAATATAAAATCATATTTGCAATTTTAGTTACAATAGCTTTAAAAAAATGGAGAAAATAAACAATTAAAACTAAGCTCTGATTTAATTTTCTATAACTGATTGAAATAGCAATCTGAGCTGTCCAAAAAGAGCCTGAGAGAACTAGATATTACACAAACACACGCATAACATATAAAAAAAAAAAGACCGAAGACGCTACACTTACTTACCTTTTTGTCGGGTTTTGGTGAATTACATATGGAATTTAGAGCCTGCTTCTTATACTCAAGCTTGTCATTTAGCTGGCGAAGTTTATTTACAGCATAACTGGCCTGTTCATTAATTCTTGTGCTGCATTCTTCAGTAGCTTCTTCACAACCTTGGCTCTAGGAATAGAGGATGGGAGTAACTGCATCATTAATATGAAGGAGACTGTTATTGTTTGCTCCATGAGCATTTTATGTATAAGAACACTTATTCTTGATATAGATGAAAATGTAGGTATAACAGATTTTAACAGATATTCCAACCATCACATCCAACATGAAACATAAATCTGTACAAATCAAAACCAACAACAGAAAAAGCCTCATTACCATTGATACTACTACAGCTCTTTGACAACTCTTGCCAACTATATAAGATGACCTTCAAGCTAAGCCTTTAGTGTAAATGAGAGGAAGAATCAAAGTTTATTTTAAAGGCAACAACAGCTTAGTAGTCGTGATCAATATTCAGAGCCAGATAGAAAAGCAAATACTTAGCTCTGAGCTGAAAAATGATGAGATCGGGATGGAGGGGACAGGGACAACAGGACAAAACCAAAAAAACCCCACAGTTCTCACAAATGGTCCTGCCTCCCACAAACCTTCACAAAACAGATTTATCAGCCTGCAGAACAATCTAAAGCAAGTCCTTTCTCTTCATAAACAGATTTTACTGCTGGTTTTAGAAGTGCTAATAAAAATGTGTTAAAAGCACATATGCATTACCCTAAACTCCTAAGTCATTTTTGTATACTCATTCAGACAAACCAATAGCTTTTCCCATCTTGTGTACTACAGGCATGCAAAAAAATAGAAAACTTCACACCTTTCAATGACGTTCTCTTTAACATATTTTGGCATTTGCCTCAGCCTCCCCTTTCTTACTCTACTTCCCCAAATAGGCATGAAGACCTTGAGATCCAGCAAACACAGCACAGTGATGTTACCGTTGCCATGTTCAAAAGGTCTGCTTGTGACTGAATATATCTTTATTTATCTGTGGGAAGCTATGAATCTAATCTCACGAGTTCTGTGTTATTTAATGATTAATGTATCTTTATATAATTAACAAAAAGCTAACAGAAGGAAGTCTCATACTCTCCTAAGTTCTGTGAGTTTTAGAGGAGACTTCTGCAGTATTTTACATCTTAGTAAAAAACGTCTGAGAAGAGATACAGTAGCAACAATAATTAATCTCCTTAGTGTGATCCTCATAAGGGAGGGTAACATAATGCAGAGGTCAGGAGTTCCAGGCTAAGAAATCTATGCTCTTTTCCAGCTTTGCATTACCTTGCTATGTGGCTGAGTAAATAACATTAGCTCTATGCCCTGTCCTTTCTTCTGTCTATTCTACATCAACAGTAAACTCCTCAGGTCAGAGACTCCCTCCAAGCATGTGTACAGAGCTCAGCTCTGGGAAGTTTGCTGTTGTCTCCTGGCACTACAGTAATACAAATAATAATCATTAACAACAATGGGTGTTATTCAAAACACTATTGAACAGAACCATAAAATAAAAAAAACACTTATACTTGTTGGGAGGCACAGAAGTTTAGTGGGTTTAGCGGGCATGGTGGCATTGGGTATATGGTTGGACTTGATCTTTGAGATCTCTTCCAACCATAATGATTCTATGATTCTATGAAGTCAAAAAGAACCAAAAACGCTATTTTTAACACTGAGGATTAAAAGACTTTTCATATGAACTTTGGTTCCAGTAATCAAAGGATTGCAATTAATTACAAATCAGTAACGCTCTGCTCCCAGAGGTAAGCTATACGATTTCTCTGTCATTAACATTTCAGACACTTACAGCAAAAACCACTGCTGAATCACCTGCTTTATCACAAAAACACTAGAATTACAAGATAACAAGTTACCTGTATTCAAATTATCAATTTATCAAATAAACACAGTCAAACTGAGATCATAAAGGATTGTGCTATTTTCCCCGATCGCTAAGCTAAACTAAATAACGACTTCCATTTTTGCGAGTGCTGCAGAACAGAGACTTCAGGCTTATTTTAGCCACCTGACACACACAGCATTGATGCAATCACCAGACCCTCTTTCCTCAAAGCACTGAATGCAGGCACTGCTTGCTTCTGTATTTTTACGTCTACTCGTGACCTTCTAAAGAAGGTTTGCCCAAGCGGCAAAAAGCGATGATGGATTGGAAGGAAGAAAGAGCTTGTTCCACGTGCAGCAGAACCAGCAGAGTCTGGCCTTGCCCCAGTTCCTATCTTCTGAGTAGATTTTCTCATGTTTAATCAGGGCTCACCCTTTTGTCCTCCCCTCCATGAGTATACTAGATGGTTTTTTACCTATCCAGCTATAACACTGAAATTTATAGAATATTAACATAGGTAACTCCTACAGCACCCCGGGAAGCAAGGACAGAGACCTCCAAAACCCAAACTAAAAGGAAAACACTTAGTATGTGCTAACAATATTGATCCCTCCAGAAACACCAGATTTCTCGGCTGCAGTTTCCTATACATGGGGAGGAAAAAAAATCCAAACCTATTAGCCAGTACTGTATTTTGACCAACATTTTAAAGACCACTGGAACCTTCAGAAAATAATTTCTTATAATTTATTTTCACCTCAAAGACCTGATGCATGGCACAGAGCCATTAGGATTGCTCTATTCAAGAGATGCTCTAACAGTATATGCAACTTCATACTTAGTTTGTTGTTAAAAATGCAAAAATACTTTAACCATATAAGCTAGCTTGGCAATGTATTAGTCTTTAAGGTTTCACAGCACAAGCAGCCTCCAAATCTGGCACATACACATCCAAGGACTCAGAAGAAGGATAGATGACGCTGATGTCAAAAATCTAATTTTTGGCATCTATAGTAAATGCTATCTGACAGAGGACAGCTAGCCCTAAAGTGTTGTGTCAGTTTTCTTAGAGAAACGGTTATCTCTGTTAGACTCTGAATAAAAATATGTAAAGACATTAAAAAGCACAATGTTTAATGCGCAGAAAGTTCTGGAAAAAAACAGTAACAGTCTTTTCTCAAAGTCCCAGTGATCACAAACACAAGGACAGAAAGTCTTTGAAGTACCTACCTACCTACCCTCAACATATAGCTGAGTTAGCAGTGAGAAAGTAGAAAACACATCTTGAATCTTTTATCAAGGAAAAGAATACAGGGAGAAACAAACAATGAAAAATTCAGCAAGCTCTAAAAGTTCACAGTCGAACTTGCTTACTTATAACAGAGACTATAATAATTTACCTACAGAAATGAAAGTCATGTTTAAGCAGTAAATACAAAAGCTTTAGGTTCTGGAAAAACTGTTTCTAAATGGCAGAACGTACATTGGCACCTCTGGATTCTGCTTCTTGTTTGGCCATTTAGATCTAGTTTTAGACGAACTATTACACTTCACTGTGTCCTGAGCAAGTTCACACGTAAAATGAAGATATCCACGCTGATCTGAAGCGGCAGCCTGACTGAAAGATGCTCACTAGCCTGAGAGATACTCTTGTCAAAATGTTCTTAAATAAATGTAACACAAGTCCCCCTGACATGACCGAGTTAGAGAACCCACCGAAAAAACCTGCCCCAAGAAAGCTGCCACTGGGTTATTGCTCATGACATTTTGAATGCTCTGGTTTAGTATTTCCAGTTCTAGTGTTATTTTAATCAGTTTTATCCTCCAACACAGCCTATTAATTTATTCAATAGATTAATAAAAAAGCACTAAGATTATATTTTTCATTACTTTTTCTCCTCTTTTGTGCAACTTTTAGTATCTATTTAGTATCTAGGAAATGCACGGGGGAGAGGGACAGACAATGTCTAGACAGAAATCTACTGATGTTTCAGTGAGATTTCCTTCACTGAGAAGCAGAGTAGCTGAGGTTGTATGAGGTTGTATGTTTTGCATTCTCTGATACTAAGGAGCATAACGAAATATACAGAATACAAAAGTCTTGGAAATCTGAAATATCTGCTTTAACTAATTTAAAATTTAAGTAGTCAGTCATTTTGCACCATTTTGTTTCAAAGACCTTGTAAACATACCAGGTTTACCTGACGAAACTACAAGAGTGATGATATCTATAAATACATCAGAAAAAAAAAGCAGTCCAAAGCTCAAGGACAGATGATGCTACTATATGCTTTCATTGGGATCGTCCTCACATCACCTTAAACAACACTGAAAGCAACTGTTCACGTGACTCACCACTTCATCTTTGTCCTCAGAAGTTAGTTGAGCAGAACTTCTTTCTTCTTCCTTCTTGACTGACCTCTCATATAAATCACTGACAATGAATGAGGGGTAGTACCTGTCCTTCAGAGTTTCGTAAACATCTGCCTGTATTCTGTAGAATACTTCAATGCCTTTATTTCCCACGAGACTTTGCTGTATTTCTTTATAAAGGGATTTTTCCACAGGTATTTCTCTGCTTTCCACAAAAAAATTCTGATAAATTTCACCCACCAGTTGAGGTATTTCAGCCTAGGAAGCAAGGAGGGAGAGGGAAGGAGGGAGAAGAGAATAAATTAAAAAAAAAAGTTAAAAATATCAGGATGACTCAGGATCCAGGTGCATAATTTGAAGGATGATCAAGCTAATTTCACACCCAGATGTATGAGAACACATCTGTGAATCTCCTACCGAGATCAAGCACTCTGCTTGTGCACCTATGCTAAGCAGTCAATTTCACAAGATAAATATGGGTATTTGTTAAGTGAAGAAACAGTTGTGCTCTAAAATTACCATAGCTTCCACACCCACTGCTTTTAAGAGTATGTTCCAAAAGCTTGTATTAAAAGGAAAAAGAAAAAGTGCTAGAGCAACACTGTGGTCACCTCTTTAAGTTCAGATTGTGGAGTTCAGTTGTATCAGCCCTCCTGTCTTCTGCTGGATAGGATCAACTCATTTTATACATGACTATGACTAATTTTTGAAGGGGAAAAGAAAAAAAAAGAAAAAAAGAAAAGGAAAAAAGCACACTGGAAGAGACATTTACCATTTACTAGTACACGAGGCCGAGTATTTCCATTGAGCACAGAACAGCGCAGAGGATTGAACTCTGCAGTACTGAACAGCTAAGAGTAGAAGTAATGCAGCACGGCCCATTATCATCTCTCTAAATTGACGCAAATTAAAAAGGTTTTATCCACTCCCTTAGTATGCCACAATGTGCTTCCCTGCCTCGTGTGACAATATCGCAGCTGCATGGCTGCAGGACGCTACTTTTTTGTAATCAAAGCTGCCCCTGTAGTGGCAGACAACCTTTACGTTCCACAGAGCAACAGGAGCACAGTAGGTTAGAATCTCTTTAAATAAATGGGGCGTGTTGAATAAAGGCACTACACATGTTGTTTTGAAAGCAAAAAGAGAGAAAAATCACAGATGAAAGGTCATAAAATGATTTATAGCACCTTTCCCAATCACAAGCAGTTTGCAAATCAAAAGTTGATTTATACAGCTCTCTTCATAGTGCCTGACAAACCCTTTTTATGAACACTTTCTAGCCCGATTTCGTTGTTAGCCATTTCTTCAGATTGTGTTAATGGCTCACTATTCACACGCTGTAATTTGCCACTTTGGTTACAGGATGTTGTTTGTGTTTTACAACTGACTAGAATCTTTTTACATAAGAGAGTAACAAAATTACCGTGAATAAAAAGTTAACTGATACTTAATAATGAAATCCATATTTCATGCTAGTGTGAATCTTGGAGGTTTAAAACAGTTTCCCCCCCTCAAACCTACCCTACTGCTCACAAACAGCAAATCTGTCCTCTACATTCTTGCGCTGCACCATTGCTCCAGGATACTTCCTGCAACTTTAAGTGCTATTTCCTATCCCTGCTTCAGGGCTCTCATTCCTCCTTTATTTTAGCACAAATTACAATATAGCATTGTTTATTCCCTCTAGTAGTAGTGCGGCATTCCTGGAGAAACTCAGCTGCTTATACAGCAACAGAACAGGGAGAGGAAGGTGTCTTTTAAAGCAAAGTCTCTCTTTCAAAAGGATTTTAAAAACCATCTATACACAAATTTTCATGGTTTTGGATTGAATGAGCTACCTGTTACTGGCAAGATGAGAAGTTTATGTACAGACTATCAAACAGCAATGTACTTTTACATTTCACATGAGCTGATACCACTAAAGCCCTTATGTTACTGCAAGTTTTTTCTCTGGTGGAGGGGAAAATAATTCTACTACTTTTGCACATCAAGTATCCTTTTTACAGGTCACGTTGCCACACAAAACATCAGTAAACCAGCATGACAACAGTCCACAATTTTTAATTGCCATATTATCCTCAAACACCGACATGAAGAAGTTAAAAAAACTAAATTGCTTAGCACCCATCCTATGCTACTGCTATTTTAAAAACATAAATACAAAGACATTTCCTAACATCAAGATCACAACAAGCAGAGATTCCCATTAATGTACAAGCTGCATGGACTTGCAATTTCTTCCACCTTATTAGCGTTCTTCAGATGCTCCACAGACTCCCAAAGACCGATCAAAGCCATTTTGTCCATCCTTTCCATGTAGATTCGGAAGTGCTCTCGGTATGAAGGGTTGGCCAAAATTTCTTCAAACTGAAGAATCTGAAGAAAAGAAAACTAAGAGTAAAACCTGGGAAAACACCTAACTCTAGCTTCTCTCCATCCCTTACGGGGAAAACCTTTTCACTTGCTGCGCCCACAGAGCATCGTGCATCCCAAATATGTATACTAGATTCAGCTGCACAGACCTTCTACAGTAATAGTTCTGTTACGTTAAATAAAAAAGTTGCAAGTATTTAGACGGTAAATGCATCTATGCTCCTACCAGACAGAAAATGTTTCCACATTTTTTCTGTCCAGGATGCAAGACTACATTTCAAAGGACTAAGATGGCATTTCAAGTAATTCACTAAATGCTATTGCCAAAAATTTAACTTCCCATGTTCCTGCAAGGCAGAGAAGCCAAGCTGAAAGCTAAGTGATCTATTCTTTGCTTGATTCAAACAAAGAGTAATACCAGCAGTTTCCACACCACAGGCCACAGAGCTTTGAGATATATCTCAATTATTGCCAGGGACACAGAGAAAGATGGAGTGTAGTTCTTTACCCTGGCAGCTAGGGCATTTACTGGCCAGTTCCCATTAACTGAGCGTTATTGAAAAGTATCTATCAGAAGCGCAGCCAGGAAAGAATACAGGCTGTGACACGATGCTCAGGACTCTTCCTGAGATGAGATGAGGGTGTACGTCAAGCAGAAAAGGAAATGAAACACAGACTTCTCACACCCAAGCAGATGCTGCAGCCATTAAGCTGTTAGATTAAAAAGCCATTACGTTTCCTCATCCTCTACTATTTTTGTGAATCCAGGCCTTTTTTTTGAGACAAACACCTGAAAATAAAACACCTCCCTGACAAAAGGAACAGATCTTCCCACATTGAACAAAATTAACAACCTTGGCTTTCTTTGAAAAACAGGACCAATTTTCAAAACACCCCATCAAACCAAACTCCTCTTCCTCGCCAACTTCTCAGTCTGGCAGCTCAACCAGTTTTCATGTAGTTCATTTAGTGCCATTACTTTTATCATCAGGAATCCAAATACACCAGACGGGTCTTAGTCTCTTGCTTTGTACCTCACAGACACCAACCAACCCACACCATTTTCTCTGAAAAGAAAAAACAGGTCCTTAAGCACTGGGAGTAATGAATCTTAGCTTCCTATGAATTAGCATTTTATAGCAAAGATAACTTGGTACGGAGCAAGAGGTGAATTCCAACTGAGATTGAGGCATTAATAATTTGTCTAATGTGGGGTTTATGATACCTAATAATAATACAACTCAGGTCATGTATCAGCACCTCTCTCTTTGAGAAGACCACTTATTTTCCTAAACCTAGTACCTGTGAGACTACCACTAAACTGCATCTTGGAAACATGGTTTGCTGGACTCAAGCTGTATGGGAGGAAGTCACATACACGTGGATGTATGCAATTACTAGCACAAATCACTTCCTTAATGAATCAAGCTAAAGAAGGTTCTTTAAAACTGTAGTCACCTATGTTTTGTCTGAAACAGCTCCCCCAAATTCTAGGCAGTGTTTGAGTAAACTGTGTTTGTCTCAGCTGAAATGCTCATTTTCATCTTCAAAGTTCCTCAGCAACAGTCACACGCCATTCCTCTTTTCATCCTTTACCATGTCAATATCTTCTGGACATGGCCTGCTCTTAGCTTCAGAGCTACTCGAGTATATGAACATAAACTTCTGCCTTTCAGAGCTCACTATAATCCTCACTGAACAGCACAGAGAGACAGGCTTGCTGAAGCTAGGCTTATTACAGAAATGGTAATCAAATTGTCAAAGAGAAGCACAGAGAGATGACAATTCAAAGGCCAGTCTGTGGTTGAGCCTCATTGCTGTGCATCATCATACTTCCTACTCAGTCACTTTATCAAGGACAATGATTTAAAATACAAGTGGAAGAGGGTCTTCCAGCCTCTTGAACAGAGATCTTCACCATCTCCAGGACTGTCCGCTCTGTAAATGACAGCAGAGGTAATAAATCACAATGTGGAGCACATGCCATCACTTCTAGAGTGAGAAGTCACCTTGGTCTCTATGCCTTTATTATCCAAGGTACCCCCAGCCAGGTTGCCAGCAAGGAGGGTAATTAAGAAACATCCCCCCTCAAAAGTAATCGTGGCTAAGCGCTGCTGCAGGGAACAAGGCAAGTGCAACTATCCCCCTCGCCTAACAGAGGACCCACTGCACAGGTGCCCCATGGTAATGAAAGTGGTGGTTCCTAATAATGCTGTCACACAAACCTCCTAATAGTTACCTTGCAAATGGAAATACTTAACAAAAATAAATTAATGGACAGAAAAGACTATTTCAAGCTCTCTTGCAGAAATGAGACCTTACAAACTTTTTTTAGGTTTTTGTTTAAGGCTTGACTATCCTGGAATTATTTTTTGTACATACATACATTGTTTGTATGTTACAAACACTGTACTATAAACATTATTAAGACTTCAGTGACAACAATGATGGGCAAAAGAGGTTTTTAGGTTTGAGGTGGTAAGTTACCACAAAGTACATGCAATCCAGGAAGTATTCTGTGGAGGATCCTTCCTCCTCCAATTTAAAGAATGAGATTCTGCAGTAATTTGTAATCCTCAACAAAAGATCATTCTACGACTCAGTATCACCACGGATTAGAGTACAAAGCTCTAAGCTGTGTTGGAACGTACGTACGCATTAGGGCATGTGTACACCCTCAAATCTAATATCCAGTTAGCAGATACAATCTTAGAATTATCAGCCTCAACAGTAACCCTTCAAGTCTTTGCTCTCGAGTTAAAAAGTCTTCTGGGTTCAGAAAAACCAGACCAGCAAGAAAACTCCAACAGGAAAGACTACAGCTGGTCACAGGCTCTGCCAAAGACTAGGAAGGTGTTTGATTTTATTTTCCTTTGTTTTTTCCAAGCGGGGTGCTTTAACCAGCATCTCTAGCATATGCACACAGAATAGCTTTGTTCCTGGCCCTACAAAGCAGAGACCTGTTCTTGGCAAGCCCCTAAATATAGTCACAATCTCTCTCTGGAGAGGAACATAAAACAACCACTTAATTTGGAAGTATCCATATAGGCACCAGACATGGCATAGATGCACTGTACTGTATTTCTTTGCACCACATCAGGCTCCCATTGGCTACAACCACATTGGCCTATAATGAATAACCACAATAAAGCTGGTAACAGCACTGCAGATCGTGGATGGGGTGAACAGAATTTGGGTTAGTAGTGGAGGTTTTCTGCTGGGATGATGGCACACAGGCAGACTGCAGGACTTCTGTTTTGGTTTCATTTTGGTTTTGTTTTGTTTTCTCCTCTTTTTTGTAGAGACAGGAATAAGAGGAATGTAAAAAATAGTACTGGAAAAACATGTCTCTTTTCAAGCTGCATTTTAAAAAACATTAACCAATGCTTCGTCTGTACACTGACTAAAATTAAAGCATATATACTTACTATTCTTTTTTAAAAAGAGGCAAGTCATCAGAAGGCTATCTTTGCCATATACAGCAGTAGCTAAACCAAACGCAGTGATTAGTTACCTATTAGGAATTATATAGTACATAAGGTATCTGGCTATTTTACTGCACATAACGCTAATGGAAAAGTCTCTGCCTCGAGACTCACACGTTCATAAACATACTTCTGTCATAAGACACTCCATCTTGAGGCAACAGGGGAACAACAACTGAAGCTCATTTTCTTTATATCCCCAAATTCTGTACCATGAGGTATTCTGACATAACGTGATCTCACAGCCTGAAGCTCAGAAATGACAGTGAAAATCTGATCAGTCACCAGTTAAATCAGCATCTATCCACGGATGTGGTCCAAGCAAGGTCTTCTGCAGGAGTTTCAACTTAGTCCTCATCAGTAGGATTATGAGTATGAACTGCCTGTGCCTTAAAATAGGCTCAGGTGGTCTCCTCGCTATTTCACAGCTAGTCAAGGATCAGATCCCCAGAGCTCCTTCCTCCTACCACCGGTGGTTCACAAAACAGCTCCACTAAGGAGATGCTGCAACTCCACACATCAAATCTCACAGATGTGGTGATGCGGCTGTTGTGCTGATCACAACAGATCAAACAAATGGTTTGCTGAATAAACACAAACAACAACTCAATTAATTACTGCAGTACTGTGCAGGTACAGTTTCCAAGAAAAAGGATTAAAACTGCACTGACCATAGAAGATTAGAAGAGATGCTTTATATATCACACTAATTCAAACTGCATTTTCTCTGAAAGCAAATTAACACCCAGGGCAGAGTATAAATCAGTATCAGAGCTAATGACAGAATTCAGATTCAGCGAGTAGCTACGGTCTGTCTGCTTGCTTATAAACATTTGATTATAATTCACGCATTCAGGATTTCCCTAGAGAACCCAGATTCAGGATAACGAGGTAAGTGAAACACGTGCAAAGTCTATACAGTCCCCTGACTTTTATGTATTTATCAAACAGAAAACTGACACTGTTTTATCATTAGCTTCTGCTCTGAAAGGAAAAAAAAGTACTTCAAAGCACATAATTTTTGTTTCTTAAATCTGTAAGAGGAGAACACTGACAGCTCCAAATAATCCATCTCCACATTTAAGCCCATAATCAGAACATGTATTAAAGACTTTTACCAGCAATGCTATTACTCCCCTACTACTGCAGGAAAGAGAAAGCTTTCTGTAGGATGCAGAAGTGAAACCAAAATACAAGTTTAGGTCACCAGTCAATTTGTTCTTTGTTCAACTAGTACCTAAAATTCCCCCAAGTTAATAATGTATTCAAGCTTCTGTACTACACTTACATAAAATGATAATTCAAAACACCATCGGTAAATGCCCATTACTGACCTACTTCATGCAAGTTGAAGAAAGAAAGGCAAACTTCCAGTCCCCTCTACACAAGCTAGTTATTCTGCGGCTTAAGTGCTGGCTTAACAGAAAAGCTGGCACAGCCAGCTCTAAAGAGGAATATGGCCCACCAGCAGCAACACACCAACATTAGCTTATCTGCTAAATCCCAAACACCACCTTTCCCTTTTGCTTTGAAAAAGGCCTGAGTGTTCAGTCAACACTGCCCACATAGGAGGGGCTGGCATCCAAAATAGCACTGGCTGCCTTGAAATAAGAACCCAGACTGCAGCTACCACAGTGCAGGAAGAGGATGGGAAGAAGCAACAGTGAAGAGTCCCCTTCCTCAGCCAAGCCCTGGGCATTTTTCTGTGCTCAGAAGAGAACAGTATAGCCTCGGTCTCTCCTTCAGCCTCTCTCAGCCTCTTTCCTGGCAACAGTGAGTTGGGGACAACAGAAGAGAGCAGCAGTTTCCTCTTTTTTTTTTTTTTTTTTTTTTTTTTTTTAACACTGACACAGGCGTGTAGGGGTCCTAGGGCTTCTTCATAGAAACATACCAAAAGCTTAGAAGCAGAGCTGCCCTGGATCCCGTTGTTTCTGCCATCACTACAACAAATGCCTGCGCAAGGAGTCTTTATTTCTATTAATAGTACCATTAACTCACTATGGAGCTGCTCATGGGTATATTTGCAAGATATAACCCTGGGTCAGCAGTTCCCACCAAAAATCCATCAGGTTATAAAACATGCAACATTAACAACAGGAATTCCTTTGATTTTAATTACAATAACATTATACATTTTATTATACTTCCGACGAATCCCTGCTCCTATGCAGTGCAGCTTCACTCCTTGACCCCATTCCTGAACAATCTTCTGTCACTACGTATCTATACTGGAAAGGCCGTAACATCTCAGCAGGCATTGAAAGTGGCATCAGCGGCTCATGCGGCGCTGCCACATGCTTCCCTCTTTTTCTCCTTGGCACCTCTCGTTACACCCAACTTCAGGAAACAGATCAGGACTGCCTTGGCACAATCTAAGACACACCATCTGAAATCAAGCTTTAAGGATGAGTAGGGGGTAGGGAATCGCTCTCTTTCAGACCTTACTCAAGAAAGACAAAACACAAATAGCAAAAACTATTTCTTTGTCACACAACTTTTTTTTTTACATGCCACTAAGTTACAACTATTATAAGGACATAATGAAAATTAAAGATCCCTGCATGAAGGGATAACTTCTCTTCTGCCTGCATGAAAAAGATAAAATCATCTTTCTAATTTGAATACATCAATTCCTGTGCTTTGTCCAAAGGGGACAGACTAGATTACACAAAGAAGTCATCAGACCTATTGAAGTTTAGCAAGGATAAGTAGCCATGATTTTATTTTTGTAGATGTTGACTAATACAGAGGTAGTTTTTTCAATTCCAGACTACAGTGATGTTGAAAACCAGCATTCAGTCAACAGCTTTGCCAGGGTTTTTCTGCAATGACTGCCCTTAATTTTGCCAATTGCCCTCCAGGATTGTTTGCTTTTGAATAACTTAGTATTTGCAAAACCCATAGGTATTTCCTACAGTAAATAAAACAAGGGCCAAAGAAACATTGCACATATGTTGGGAATCTTTTATTTGAAAGCAAGTTGCTACTTTCAGAAAGGTCGCTACTATGTCCTTATTAACCCCCTACCTGCAGTAGGTCTGAAAAATCACACATGCTTATGAGCCACTCAATCCTTTATGAAGTTTCACATTTAGCAATATTCCAAGCTGAGTGATCAGTATGTCTTTTTGGGTACTTCACTGATCTTTTCCCAAGACAAATAAACTATGCAGCAATTAATTTGTACTTGACTCCTGGGGGAAGGGAGGAATTAATGAGGCTAATATGATCCAGTGCTAACACATTTAGAATGACCTTCACACAATGTATGTGTTGCTCCATTTATACCTTCTGACTCTGAGGGCCATCGCCTTCATCAGAAACACCA
>NW_009625000.1:34855-50497 GCF_000690535.1 Cariama cristata | reverse complement strand
CTGATCATAAGCAGGCCCTCCCAGAAGCCTTATTCTCTTCTCGCATTGCTTCTTTGCCACCGTCAGCTGATTAATATACCGCTTCACATTGCGAGCCCTGAGTAGGTCAGCTTTCATTGCTGCAGTTTCTCTTCCTTTTGAATCTAAGAATAAAGCAAATCAGAGACAGTCTTTTACAACATGAAATCATCGCACCATTGCCTCTGTGACCTGCCTGATCAAAGCATTTGTCACTCAGGCATCAGCTATGCACACGAGTACAGATACTGGAAAGTTTGTGTTTGAGACAGAATGATGATTTTGAAACGTTCTCCAATGAAACCTCAAGGGTTTATATAAAGTAGTTCAGAAAAAAAAATAATCCTTATTTGAACATCCAGTGAAATCTGACCCCTCCAGCTCTCTTCCCATAGCTTGTTGCAAGACACAGGCCCAAGACTTGTACTACAGGATGTACATTTATCAGATGGTGTTAGAAAGTTACCTACAGCCATAGCATACAATAACACGTGGAGCTGATGGCTTATGTACCTTACCGAACCTAACATTGACTGCCTAGAGTCATGAGGGACTAGACTCAACCACCTCCAGCCCAGCATGACACAGCCCCATTAATCTCATTTGCAAATACACATATCTTGTGCCTGATGTGAATAGCACATCATATAGTATCTCCTCCAGTCAACAGCACTGACCGAAGCTCACTCAAAACGGTCAGATGACTAAAAAAAAAAGAAAAAAAAAAAATCAATCTTATAATGACATGTCAAGACTGCACAGTACTGTTAAATAGTGAAGTAACATGAAGATGACAGTCAGTTGAATAAGACTTGGTAATAAAAGGTGTAATGTATGTGTATTCTACACTCCAGCTTCTTCAGCTAATTATCAGGGCCTAAAAAAAGCAGCAGCAGATAAAGCAGATTAAAAAAACTTATTGCATTGAAATCATTCCTGTTTTATATCTGCAGGATGCAACTGATTCACATTTATACATTGGTTTTATTTCTTCTTGTTCAATAATAACACTCCTGCTTTTGCAGGCTGCAATTAGAGCTCAGTAGCAAAGTACCTGGCTTGTACTTGGCTCTGGATTAATTGATTGCTCAGGGATAAAGAGAGATCTATTCTACTATGTTTTCGAAATAGCAAATGCTAGTAAAATGACGTAGATGAAAACCGCAATCCATTTTACAAAACAGTTGCTGGAAAGAAACAACCAGACAGCTATGTTTGTGAACGCATACACAGAAAAAGGAAATCTCTTAGGAATTATTTTAAAAGAGCTATTTTAAACACATTTCTAATACATTAAGGTACCTTCTCCTTTTAGGACTGTTTTCACCATTTTGTTTCCCCCTCAAAGCCACATGTAACTACTGCAGGTGACTAAGTTTTGTCAGTTGTATACTGAAGGACAAATCAAGGTACATGCAGCTCCCTGAAGTTCTACATGTAATGTGAGTATAGATATTCTCCCAGTATATTTTCCCATATTTTTAATCTCACTTTATTTGCTGCATATATTTATGTATGTTGGCAGGGAACCTTCCTGATTCAAAGACTGTTAGTGTTTAAAATGGATAGGTATCATTTGCATCTGAGCTGCCATATAATAGTGAACTACAGACATGATACTTGCTGAAGCAAATGATAAAATGACTTTACCATGAAAAAAAAAAAGCCATCTGTTTTCCTGGCATGTTATCTCCACAGGGAAGTCAATACAGCATTTAATTTAGTGTTTCAGTTCCCTGACCAGAGGTACCAGTATTAACGAGAGAAAAAGAAAGGAGAACAACAAAAGGCAGGAAAAGACCTTAAGGACAAACAGCTCTCCCCCTCAATTTAAGAAATTTACAGCTAATACAAATACATGGACAATAGTTTAAAGCGAAGATTAAACCCCAACATTTTCCCTCCTGCACTTGACTCTAAGATGATTTCTAGAAGTTCTCAATCTTCTCAATAGTTTAAATACTTTGAGCTCAAAATGCATAGTTGAAGCCCCACACCTTGAAAACCCACGAAGAGTGCTATGCAATGATCATTCAGCCTTCCTAAAACAAAAGTATCCTTCTTCGTGAAAACCAGGCATTCTTGGAGGGTTTTCAAAGTAAGCACATCTACTTTATCTTGAAGTCTTATCATCCTTTGATTGCAGCAGGCCTCTAGGAGAGACTAATGAGCCCTACATCCCACCTGCTTCCAGTGATTAATTACTTTATTAACAAAGATCCTTCAAAAACATTTGCCTCACTCAGCTCTTTGTATCCATAAGGAGCCACTCCATGTAAGAAACACTTGGGGCAGAGTGATGAAGATCACACTGCCAGCCTGTTCCTGCTCCATGGATAAACAGGACTAGTCACTGTGAAAGCCTGGCAGTGATGTCCCTTCACAAATAAAAAAAAAAAGAGGCTGATGAAGAGCAGCCCAGCACGGAGTGCGGCTAACACGCTGCAGTGCAGGAGACACAGCGTGGAAGCGTGGACAAACACTGAACGTGACTTCCCTCTTCCAAAGTACGAAAGATAAACTAGCAGAGCATTTCCATGTCAGTCAGGGAAGGCATACCATTGGTTTTCTCCTAACCCTAATCTCCTTCTGAGATTTTTGAGAATTCTCCGATTTTCAGATCTAAACTGCTCTGGTTTTTTTCATATTAAGCCCTATTAACAAGGTATTTTAAGCTGTAAAGATCACTTCTCTTTTTAATCTATTCTTGCCTGATCCCATCACCACCAAAGTACTGAGATATAATTAAGAGCCTTTTTTGTCATTTCTGAAAATCATCAAAGATGATGTTCACTACGTTCAGGTATCACTGCATAAACCAAACAAAACCAGAAAGTTACAAAAGAAAAGGTTTCTATTTACTCACATACCCTTCAGCAAGCTCCAATAAATGGAAAAGAAATAGATATATGCTACTAAGACACTGTTTCATCACTATGCAAGGAAAGAAAATGCAACCTTTGGAAATTTTTTTTTTTTTTTTAATCAGTAACAACTTTACAGTTTGGGGATTTTTTTTTTTTTTAATTATTATTAAAACCAACCAAACAAAATCACTTCTCATCAGCAAGACAAGATAGATGCTTCTTTGGCACTTCCTCCCCAGGTGAGTTGCATACATGTTTACCAGCAACAGCTGAGCAGGGCCTCCATCCCCAAAGGAGCAAAGGGTCTTTTAGTAACTTCCTCCGAAATAGTTCTCCTTATCAGGGGAAATTTTGGCAAGACATGCATTGCCATGGAGAAACTTCAAAAATCCAGAGGGGTACTGTGCACCCCTCCCAAGGGCATCCAAATGCAATTAAGGACCAAAAGCAGAATTTCAAGCTCTGCTTACTGATCCACAGCTGTGGATAATTCATTTTGCACTGAACAAGATTAAAATGCAAATGGTCCAAATGAGCTCAGACTTACCAAGCAATCAAAGCTAAGCTATCTGTGCAAATCTTTTTTACTCCACGCATTTTTGCACATCTATAGTGATTTTTGACAAAGCTTCCGCATTTTCTTCTGATTTGAGGTAGGGCAGGAACAGATCCTAGAACCCAACAAAAACATTTCCAAGAATAGATTCCTCAGACCTAATTTTCTTTCTTCTTCTTTTTTTGGTAGTTTTGCTACTTGGTGAGGTTTATATGCATTAAATACAGTAAACTGCAGTACATATTCACACTATCTGTTTTTCAGTCAGAATGCTGGGGCTTGCAAATGATAGTCATGCCAACAAATGCCACACAAACTGTATTACCATAAACCACAGCAAAGGATAAAACAAAAATAGTGTAAATGAAGACATATGTAAAGCTGCTTAAAGCGCAAACTAAATTATATTGTAGTAGTGCACGAACTGTCCCCTCTCTTGATAGCAGCAGCATAAATCAAAAGATTTCTCATTTTAACTGCAAAGTTATATATGGAAAAACTTGATTAAAACTGAAAGTACAAGCTCTTGTTCCTTTACAGCTTCAAGAACTACAGATATGACACCTGGCAGCACGTGCAACAGCACTGACTCATCTGACTAGATCCTGAAGGAGCTACACACATGCACGACATCGTATGCATTTCTGCAAGACTTTTGCAAGAGTCAAGCACATGCAGTGCCTACTTAATGCTGTGCTGAAGTGTTTAAATAGCTAACACTGATTCAACATTTTCATACAAACAGTAACCGTATAATTTACCAATCATCACAGACCACTTTGAACTCTCAGAAACTTTGAATCACACATTTTCAAAGCCTGTGTAGGCCTGGATAAGTATTTGTTCAATTCTGCAAGAGCAGGCCAAACTTTGAGAAGAACAGTACACATAGTTCTTCTACTGCCCATGGTACAAGCAAAGGGAAAACCAGCTCTAACGCAGTCAGACAAGAGAAGGAGTAAAAGAAGTGCTAAATCCCAAACACTTCAGGCAACAGATCTGGGGGAAGGGACTTAAAGGGAGATCATAGAGAATTTAGACACTGATCATTAGCCATACGTAGTGCAAGACAGCCTCCCATGTCACAGCCACAGCTGAGTAAAGCAAAAAGCAAAGTGGCAGTAAGGTAAATTTGAGCATGGGAGTGAGTATGTACTATACAATAAAATAACATCCACCACATATAGCCTCTGTCTGTAGGTCCCTGCATTCCCTTTGGTCACTTCTATCTGACTAGTCAGCCTCTCCCTTCCCTCTTTCACTGATGGGCAACTCTCCAAACCAACTGTAGACAAGATGCATTACCATCACTAGCACACACAAAACATCTCAGAAGCAGAAAGAAGAATTCCTCTATAAAATTGATTTGAAAAATCACAAATCAAAACAAGTCTACCATGATCAGAGTCACTCTAAACTTCACCTTCATCCACAAAGACTCTCTCCACACTTACTGCTTGAGTACAACATGCAAGCACGATGTTAACTCTTTAAGCCTTGCCAAAAAACTATGCAAAAATAACTGCATATGCGTGTTTATCCCTGTGTTGAAGATGGGGGTTGGGGGGGAGGAATCATAATGAAGTTTTGTTATAATTAAGTTAGATGGCATCTGTAATGCGCTGGAATGCAGAAGTATCCCTTTTACTTCACTCTAAATTATCATCTTGACAAAACCCACACATCACAACCCACACACCCAAGTTAGCTCAGAGCTCTAGTATCTAAAAGAAAAGTCCCTTTTACAGCCCAACATTGAAGCCTCTCTCGGAACCACAGTACCCAAGAAGCCTGCCCACAGACAGCTCTTTTTCCATATTGGTCATTAGCTCCACTTATAAAAGCAAGTATCTAGACGCACAGTGGGAACACTTAGCAGGAGGAATCTCCTACTGCAACACAGCAGATCTCTCCACACAGAAATGGCTGCTTATTCAATCTGTCTTGCAATCCCAGCTTGAAAAGGAGCAGTTTTCTCAACAGGGATGCCCTGGGGTCGATTACAGTGTGGCATCTGAAAAAACGGTCCCATCCCGTCATCCAGGTTTCTGGTCATGCTGTGAAGTCACACATAAGGTGGAGGGCACAAAAAATTAGAAGGCAAATCAAACAAATCCCTTTACCGTGTTGGGGGAAAAAACCAAAACAAACAACCTGTTGAGAGATTTGCTCTGTTTTGCCCTAAGACAAGGTACATGCCTTCATGGGTTTTTGATTTAAACAGCAGCTAGTAAAAAGGGATCCTTCCTAAAATTCTTGTAGGATCCTGTAATACAGTATCAGTAAGAGAAGAAACAAAAATGTGTCTGTTAACATTAGTATTAGTATAGTTAAACAGATTCTTATTCTCATTGCAGCACATATCAAGTTATTATAGCAACTTACTTTTGTTGCTATTTCATGACTGTTTTTTGAAGCTTTTTCTTTAAGAGAAATTAAGATCTACTCTTGTTTCTAGAAACTCAGGTCCCCTCTCACTCATGCTACAACGCCTGATCTGCCTATTTGTCCTCCTACAAACTGCTTTACTAGATCAAAATCAGTAAGCATTTTCAGATAAGCATTTCTAGTCCTTCAAAATCTTTAACGTATAGATTTTGTAAAAAAATCCTACAATACCTAAAATATAGCTCAACTTTGGTTCTGTACTTGAAGGAATCTTTATCAAAAGGCAAGATGAGCAGAGAATGTTACATTAAAGATGTCGAAAGACATGATTCTTCCAACCAGAGTACATGTGACTGTAGAGAAGAGCACAGTCCAAAAATACCAAAAGGAAGACAAAACAGAGATGAGTTAAAAAACAAAAAAAGCAAAACCAAAAAAAACCCAACAAACCCTGAACAAAAACCACAAAGCCAAGCCTCTTCCTACAGTCACTGCCGGAGTGACCCTGACCATTTTGGAAGAGGATGCATAGGAGGTCACAGTCTGGAGAAGTAACGCAGATACATATACACATCACGTTCAGCACTTTTGTGCAAGTGTAAACGAGGGAAGTAGTGTCATGTCAGCATGTAAGATAACAGCTTCTATTTACAGTGGCCTGCACCGCTCCAAAATAAACCATCAACACCTCCGAAAACAGTAATGCTACATTAAGTTTCTTATTCAGGTTTAGCAATGACCAAAAGCAATTCTCCTGGCCACAGAAGTTGTATCATCCACCCACAACAGGCATCATACTGTGAACCTCTCTATTTTGTGTCTCAGCCTTAAGGCATTTGACTCTTTCAGGGAGTCAAATGCAAAACTTACTGCTTAACATGAATCAGATGCTTTTGTATGTTTTCGTTTGCTCTCCTACGCTCACATGCCAGAAGATTCAAGTGACAGAAATCTGAAAAGAAAAAAGACCCTATAACATGCCATTTTTTACTACAGAAGGTTTAATAGAATTACGTTTAGAAGTACTTTAAAGTACTTTCTGTTTTTATTAGAGGGTCCTAACAGCTAAATAGTTTGCCAATAGGTGGCACCAATACTAGATAAATTAAGTGTATAAAGAACCCTGTCCTTCCTGAGGGACAAACCTTCCTCTCCAACTCCTCTGTGCACCAACATTAAATGTATATTTTGGTATCGCCAAATAAAATACTAAAAGAAGTCAAGCAACTATAGCTCATATAAGAAGTCATCAGTCCAAAATCTGGTCCTCAGGCTAGTCATCCTTTAATAATAGTCAAAAATAATCTTTTTATAAATAAAATCTTTTTGGTCAGTTTTAGAGACTTATGTCTCCACAACCAATAGCAAGGATACACAATCCTGCTTAGGCCTATTTATTGCTAGTCAGGTACTTGCACAACACTGACTTTGCTTAGATAGTAGCTAAGCACTCACTGCTGCAGAGTGTTGGCCACTCCTGCTGCACTAAGTGCTCCTCATGTTTGTCGTTGTACCTTTCTTTCTATTGAAACGCTGCCTCAGTTTGAGGCATGGGAGCTTCCTGATGGAGGCTGAGATTATATCCATGTACGTATTATTCTACTTGCTCTACTCTTATAGTCTAAGAGCAGACAGCAGGCTCGACAGACTGCTGGCCAGCCAAAGTTCAGCTGCTCTAGCTGAACACCCAGGCACTGAAGAAGCAGTTACATCTTCAGGACCCAACTATGCCATAGGAAAAAGGAATAGTTACCAGTAAGACTATCTCTCACCAGGCTGGAATCAAAGCTGAGAGATGCCCATGACACAGAAGGCAAGAGCTCATTTACTAGCAGGAAAGGGGAGACTATCACATACTTTCAACACCCATGCTCACACACATTATTACAGGTATGCAGCAGGTACTGGGGGAATAGATTAAAAAGAGAAAAATAGAATGAGATTGTGCAAACACACTTCATTTTTGCATAAGGCTTACATTTAGTTATTCACCATGAAATCCAGCTGTTGCAGGAGTAGCAGTATGCTGTCGCATCCAGAAAGGGAAACATCAAAAGGTCACGTAAGTAATGCGGTGGTCTATTCTACAAGACCTCAACAATCTTTGTATCAGCAGTAAGCTGCGCTGGGTTTTTTGTTGGCTTTGTTTTGTTTTAAGGAAGGTAGCACAGCTTTTTTTCCTTAAACTTTTCTTCCTAAAATTCAGGAACGTATTAGATTCATTAACACATTAGGAAAAATGTCTCCACCTACTTCAGGAAAAACAAGATACAAAAAAGCCTTCAGAACTTGATTTCTTCAGAAATCTTCAGAACTTGATTTCTTCAGAAAACTTCAGAACTTCAGAACTAGATTTTTAACCCTCAGTTTTGATAGCCCTCAAAGTTTACTGTAAATAGACAGAGCCTGATAGTTTTTGGTAGATGAAAACCTTAGTGGAATAACTCAAACGGATTAGAAATCTGCCTTAAATTTGTGTGAACTATAAGAAGATTGTATTGTATGCCTCTGTTGGACACACTGTTCCACAGGCATCAAGCAAGAAAATGTCACCTTTTTCTTCAGGCGCAATGTGAATTAACCATTAGCTATTTAATAAATAAAAGGTTTAGCCACAACAGCCCCAGTGGCTAATATAGCCAGCAGTGGTAATCAACTCTTAAATGACATAAGAGGTTGCCACAGGACTAAACTAATAATAAAAGTCAACACCTTAACCCAAAACTTCACTGTACCAACTAGTGGAATTTCCGTTGGATTTTTTTTTAATCTAGGTAAAAGTCAAGAGTCCATAAAAATGCAGAACCAACTCCACCAGAGAACAAGTGGAACCAGATCTACTTTGGCAGAATAAATAGTAATAATCTCTTTATATCTATTCTGCAGTACCAGGCACTCGTAGCTTCAGAAAAACATCTTCCGTTCAGGGTTTAGAACAGTGGACAGCTAACTAGATAAACTCTAAAAAAGTGAGACAGAGTGAGACAGTAATTAATTGTAGGAACCTAAACTGTATAAAAACATTCCCCAAATCAATTCTTGTCACAACTAAGTCCAATGGCAGCACAAATGGAAATACAGGCTTAGCAAGATTGATTTTTCATAATGTACTCAGAGTTAACTTCCCTGTTCTCAGTTTATTACTTTATGAAACAGACTTTCCATTAAATTAACTTTCATCTAAGAAATATTAATATCTCTTTCTGTAATGTACACTTGAGCAAAACCCAGTGCCTCCTTTTCCTTTTGCATTGGTTTGACACAAGCAGTTTATCCTACAGGAACGCACATCTAGCTCTATTTCAGAATGTAAACTAAAGGCATATCAGTGTTGACAATCTGACACTTTCAGAAACTTGAGCATGGACCCCAAACTCTTCAGATTGCCCTAAGATTCCCCCCCTCCCCATGGCATGTTTATTTTCTGCTTCTGCATTTTTCATTATGCTTGAATAATTTTTAAAAGCTTTCCTTTGTGATACAAGGACACAGAAAACGATTATTTTTTTTTAACCTGAGAGATAGAGATTACATGAGCAAGATCTTTTAGATTTATTTGTTTACAAATTAATTTATATTGTCCATTGCCTTTTTATTATGCTTTATCTTAAGTACATCTGTCCAAGCAAAAATTTGGTCTGTAATTTCGCCATCAATGTAATCTCCTGAAGTTATACCACAGTTTTGGTGCATTTTGAGAACAATAAAAAGCAGTATATATAATAAATGTAAGTACAAATGTAAGATGCATGTGCATTTTAAAAGGCAGACATTGCCAAAACACTGCAGAAGGATTTAAGAGCACTCTGTATTGCAACATAAAAACTTAATACAATGAAGAGTCAAAATAAAATCTGACTGACAATTATACTGTATCATTCGTTCTTCTGTGTTTTGAAAGGAGAACAGACTGATGCTTTGAAGAATGGATTGCATGGAAAAGAAAGAGGAAGCCAGATTCTCAGCATATGAATTTGTAATTGCAAAAATCCTAGTTGCAGCAAGTTCTGAAAATAAATGCATCATAGATATGACCTTTCTCATGATCCATCAGCTTAGATGAAGATGTGGGGCGGGGATAATCACACCATGGGAGTTTCTGGAAGAATCAGACAAATGAAACAGAACTGAAATACTAAAGGCATAGCATTCCTAAAATCTGTCTAAAAATCCCACACACACTGATTGCATATGTATGTCGGGAGTTCAAACAGCTTTTCAAAATGAAAACAACAGATGTGACTTAACAAAATCTTACCTTTTTGCCTCTTCACTTGGGGAATATTGCTGATTGTGGTTGCCTGAACTATTTCCACTACAATCTGATACCTAGTTTTAAAAACAGTAGGGGATAAGGGTGAAGAGGGAGGAGAGAAGAAAGAAGAAAAAAAACCAACATGGTATTAATTTTTTTTACAATGTGTTCTTCATACAGCACGCTTAAGAATTAAAAAAAACTAAAACTTTCCACCTCCTCCTCATCTGGAAACAGAGTAATTTCTCAGTATATCTGCAACCTAAGGAGCAATGTGCATATGGAGTAGAGAAGGAAAAAAAAGTTATTTTGAAACAAAAGGGAAAACACCAACTAACAATAATACTGTCCCCTTGTCTCAACTTCTGGCACTGCACAGCCCGTTAATAACATTCAGTGAACACAACGTGAAGTCATGCTCTTAACATAAAATGTAAGTTTTCTGTAGGAAACTAGGACTGGAGTTCAGTTCAAAAGTAAAAAGCTGTCTGTAGTGTTCTTCCAGCTAATGCACTCAATACATATATGCAGCATATATAACTTAGGAGAAGAAAAAAAAAGGTATTACACTAAAATAACTACAATAATGCAGTTAATAAATTGAATTTTAAGTAAACCCAACCTTGGAACTAACAGACACCATGTACTCAGCAAAGAAAATGACTGCCAGTTAAATCTTTTCGTAAACATAACACACTCAAATATGGTCATAACAAACACTCAAATTCCTCTCAGTGCACTTATTTTAGCAGCTATTAATACCGGTAATAAAGTAAGTATTCTAGTGAATTTAACCCATTCCTGTAGGAGCTCCCTAACCTCATCTATCACGTTAACTCCTAGATGAAGGTTGAAGTCTCCTGGAAAGTCTGCTATTTCTGTGACTACTTACTCTCTGTTTAAGGATCGTGAGAATCACAGAACAGTTTGGGTTGGAAGGGACCTTAAAGACCACCTAGTTCCAACTCCCCTGCCATGGGCAGGGATACTTCCCACCAGACCAGGCTGATCAAAGCCCCATTCAACCTGGCCTTGAACACTTCCAGGGATGGGGCAGCCACAACTTCTCTGGGCAACCTGCGCCAGTGTCTTGCTACCCTCACCGTGAAGAATTTCTTCCTTATATCTAATCTAAATCTTCTCTCTTTCAGTTTAAAGCCATTGCCCCTTGTCCTATCACTCCAATAAAGAGTCTATGATCCTTAAAATACATTCCCCTTCTTCCATGTATACTTCTTTCACCAACATTATCCAATTCCCCCCATTCCTCTTGCCTCCTATAACTCTTCTAGGATTTTGATTGTCTCTGCCTCTTTGTATGGACATACAGTTTTACACAAGCAGCATATGCTCACTTGCAGCTACACTTCCAGAGTTTCTTTCTTTTTTTTTTTTCCTGCAGTAATCTTTATTATACCCAACTCCTTCAATTACCAAGTTGAAACCTGAGAACTTCTTTGCAAAGCTTTAATTTTTCTAATCCTATTTTCGTTTGCCATTACTGTAACTTGGTTGTTTCCATCCAGCACCACAGTTCTTGCCCAGTCCTTCAGAGGAAGAACAGCCCCATCGTGAGGGTGGTGTTTTGGTGCATAGAAGTCCCACAGTTAATTCCCTGCTCAGACACAGACTTCCCAAATGATTCCGGGCAGCTCACTTGGACTTTTGGTGCCTCGGTTACATCATCTGTAAATGTGTTATAAACATCACTCATTCACCTCAGTCAGGTGTCGTAAGGTAACTGTGAACATTATGAATTTATCAAACAAGGTACAGACAACAAAGCAAACACTACACATAGAAGGTAGTTTCCACTTTTACCTTGCAACTTTTTTCCTTCCAAATTTACTCCCATTTGTTCACATTCATGGTTTTAGATGTTTTCATTATCAACACTGTAATACAGCATCTCTTTTTTTCTGTTCCTCATTATATTACCTGAAGTAAGGGAGATGCTCTGACTTACATCCTCAAAGCTACTGTTTAGTCTGTTCCTCCTAAGCGCTGGGCTCTGGCTGTAATTACTAAATGAGAGTGCTGTACAACACTGCACCACAGAAACACTACCCTGGCTACACTGCCAGACCATGATCCTTTCTCCCTGAAAGTATGTTCTAAATATTCCAGCTGCAACATGTTCTGTGGTGCTGGTGAGTAAACATCTAAGAAAGTTTTAGATGTGATGTATTAATTTTATTTTCAAGAAGTGAATTGTACTTGACAAACTGGACCAATGATGGGCTCACATCCACATTAATTCTACCTTCCCATTCTTACCTCTTCTCTGTTCTTTGTTATATTCATCCCTTTCCCTCATTTCTTAAGCAAAAGATGACATAAAGCCAGTGATTATGGTCTTTCTTACCATGAATTGTGTAGTGATCTTTTGCTGCTATACTAATAAATAACAGAATAAATATAATGCTGATCTTGAAAGCAGAACAAAAACTACCCACCAGTTTATTTCCTTATCATTATTTATTCTCAGCTATGTTTTTAACTCATCACGTCTTTTATCTCTAGTCGTCTTCTGACAGAGTAAGTAAATTCGTTTCACATCTGATGTGGATGAATTAATCTTTTCTTCCTTATTTGTAGCAGAATTCCAATTTATTCATGCTAACTTAAATCTGAGAGGCAATGAAGGTGAAATTTCACTGTTTGACTTTTTCTTCTTGAAAGAATTAGGGACAACACATTTTGCAGAAACTTGATAAAACAGAAATAAAATTCTGCCTCCCTTCACAACAAGCAACAACAAAGGTAAACATTATGAGGAGTGGCGTTGAAGGATGTTCCTAGATAACCATACAATGGTCCCCCTTCTCTGGAAGTTTTGTTCATTTGGGTTTTTTTTCCCTCAGAAATCAAAGGTATGAAAGAAAAAAAAAACAACCAAACAAAAAAACCAAAAAAAAAAACCCCAAAATAGCTCCTTGGAAATCCCAAATGTCCCTTATAAAAATAAAAGGGATGTTTCCACAAAGCAATACAGAAGTTCTGCTAAGAGATAAAGTGATCAAGTGTTAGAGGCCCACTATAGATATTAATGAACCATGAATTCAAAAGTATCTCCAAAATTAGTAAGTAGTTCTTGCATCATTTAAATACCTTCTAAAAATAAAATCCATAAAAGCAATGCAGAAAATCAATACAATATTTCTTCTTACGGTAAGGCTTCTAAGCAAGGAGAGAAAAGAGATTTAGAAAATCCTAGTACCATACTAGCCTTTCAGGGAGAGCTATTTGCAAGGCAGAGAGCTCGTACACTTGCTTACAAGGAGATCCAACACACACAGCCTCCCGCTCTTCTCTGATTTCCCAGTCAAGAGCAACAACACCCTTCACCCACAGGTGATCGCTGACCCAGTTGGGGATTTTTCCCTGCTTACCCTGTAACAAATACCTGGTTCTAATCCCAAGAAATCCTAGCAAAACTCTGTTAATGAAATCAGTCTGGAAGGATGCCTTATGGGACTCCTCTCCTGTAATGTCATGTGCAGACAGCAAGGAGCACCCAGGAGTCTGAGGTTTCTTGACTACAGTCCGTCAAGGGTGTGAGGAACTGTTTATCAGTGCCTCGTGGATGCTTTCACTAAGCAATGTATTTTATGTTTATTTTAGTAAATAGATAGTAATTAATCCACAAAGATAAAGTATGGCAGGGATGTTAAAAAAAACCCCACATACAAAAAACCCCCAACAAATGAGTTTCCCAGCAACTGTAGTGCCCTGGAACAAATTTCCCTCAAATTTAAGCCTACACAGAAAATTGTTACTACTTATATCTGTTCTCCATCAAGATGTTACGTAGCAATATTAGGAGTAACAGCAGGAAGCTTATAGTTCATGAATGCTGTGCAATGGCTTAGAATAGGCACTGAAAAAATGATTTCCAAATAAAACCAAGAAAAGGAATTTTTTATAAAAGAGTATTATTACCCAGAACAGCATCTAACTGGGAAATGCGTTTAAGTACAACATGCCAGTAATTTATTTGTTGTAGGAAGAGAACTGGAAGCATTCTCCCCACTCCTGTCACTCTGACAGACTCTAACCGTGTTCCTCAGTGGTAACTGGCTTATTTGTTTCCTCCTCTTTAATTCCTTCTTTACATATTTTCCTGTATTTCACTGTTGTGATTTACAACCTGAAATACCATTCAGTTTGTTTATCTAAAATATCACTTCCTCCCCCCCTCCCCCCATATAGTGACTGCTGTTTGGTTTCCTTGACATAAATCCATAAACTTTCACTGGTAAATGATGAAAACTTTGCAAAATGTACTAGATAACTTTGAGATGACTACAGCTTGGCCCATCTCTCTCTAGGTGCTCCCACAGTGCTGGAGAACAGAACAGGAATCCCCTCTCCCACAGGGGAATGCTCCTTAACTACCTTCCCAAAGTCTAGCTCTATACAAACAGAGGAAGGATGAGCACTGCCTCCAAAAGCAAATACTATTTCTTTTTGAAAAGAAGATACATTTTCTCAGACATTTTCTATTGATCAGTTTTCCATACTGATCAGCTCAGATTGATCAACATTACATAGGGTGTAGAGAAACACATCTCAAGATGATGGTAGCTGGACTCCACAGGCTAGAAAGGAAAAACCTAAGTGGAGCCAAATCCACATTATTTCATAAAGCAAATTTACTATCTGATATTAGAGAACACAATTTAAAGTGACCTATCAGCTAAAAAGAGAGCACATTGAGCATTAATGTGCCTGAACAACAACAACAGAAGAGCTGGGTTTCTTTTGAAACAAGCAGATCCATTAGTGTGATTATGCTAATAAATATGATGTCAATTAGGTTTTAGACAGGAGTCTATAATAGACACTAATTTCTGCTCTCAGGAAAGTTCTGTTCTCAGGAAAGCCACACTGGCCTAGAGTAAAGAGCAAATTTTACAGCAGATGAACAATAAGTAGCCAAGCAACAAAATCATTTTGCCATCACCTAAATGTATTTTCCTATCTCAGAAATACAAGTGATTTCAGAATCAGAGAAGAACAAGTGAAAGTAAGATGTCACTTATGCAGCCCACATACTCCGTCTCAGTAAATCACCACTTGGCCTAACCAAGCCAAGTCTAATAGAAGGTGAGGGTCACAAGAGATGACATGGTGCACCAAATGGGATTGATGTGCTTGTGTCTTTCAGACGTTGCTGCAGCCATTTAGGAAGAGAGAAAGCTGACCTGCAGCAACAATTCAAGGGAGTCAGGGAAGAGGAGAAATATCAGTTCTGGTTGGTGGTGACAAATTAGGACAAACACTCTGGAAATAGCTTCAACAGTCCTCCAAAGTTTTGATGTGCTCAACAAAACCAACTACAGGACACCTAGGAAGATCCTAAACAGTAGTTATCTCTGCTCCCTACCTCCCAGTCACTTATCCTTCCACTTACATCAGAAATCAGAGGAGAAACAGCTCCCGCTATAAAGATAAGGCAAGCATAAACATCTTGTACTTGGCCAAGCAGCCTTGAGATGCAAGCAGTATCTCATGTTATGATGAAAGACAGAAGGAAAAAGAGATTAATTTTTTTT
>NW_009625000.1:17082-34824 GCF_000690535.1 Cariama cristata | reverse complement strand
GGGGGGGTGGTGGTGGTGGTGGAATTAGTATGAAAGTGAGCAGGTGTTATTTGCATTAGAAAACAGGAACATCAAACAAACTCATGATATGTAGGAGCTTTGTGGGGTTTTTTTTGGTCTTTAAGCAATTCTTCAGTGTTTGTTAACATGTTTAAGAAGGATTCAGTTGAGAAACACCTCCCTGCAACAGTCCAGGAAAACCTCTGATCCAGTGGTAAAATGTGCTGGAACTCAAATGCCTCTTTCATGTCACAGAACCACAGGAAGCTGCTCTGAATGCCCAGTGTCCATAGGGTCGCTACAGCTCACAGTCACCAGACCACCACTTCATAAATATAATGAGGAGACAACCACACACTAGTGGAAATTCTACATACTATTTTATCTAACTCCACAGAGGCAAGCTGTAAAGAAGGGTCTGGTATGCCTTTCAACAGTACAGTCATCTCCAGTATACTACTAAGCGGAAATCTTTAACGTTTTCTGCAACTGCACTAAAAAGCTGACTATATTAGAGATTTAACAAATGTTGTGGTTTATTAGCCTTACTGTCTCTGCTTCATCAAAATGAAAAGAAATCTAAAATTTAATTTAAAAAGAAAAAAATCACAACTCATTCAAATCTCAATAATGGGCTGGCAAAAGCAGCGTGTTTAGTTTTGAATGAGCTACAGCAAAACATTAAATACCTCAGTTGTTTCAGGAACTCAACATCAGAGCTGCTGTTAATGAGCTTGATGAACTCCTCATAAGAAGGAGCATATGTGTAGTCTTTCTTCTGATGCTCATTCATCTGTTCTCTGTACTCCAGCTGGCTGAGTAGCATTCGGTTAATATAATCTGGATCGCTCAGCAGTTCCACCACTGGTTTCAGTACTGGAGAGGAAAAATATTTTAAAACAAAATCCTTATGCTGAAGAATAACTGCTGTCCTTCAAAACAAAATTGAAAATAAAAGGCAAAAATAAATATGCAAGTTGATGAAAATCCAAAACCAGTCTTCTGGACTACATAATACATTTGAGATTGGATGTACTTTCTTGATAAAACTGTTTATTTATTCTATTACACAAATTGATGTACATTGACAAAGCTGAGCTCTATTTGGAAAATTCCAAGTGTTTTTGTTCTTTCTGCTGTGTGCCTTGAAGGCTGTGACATTACAGCCACTATAAATGAAAATTAAAAGTAAACTGAATAGCATAATATACTTGAGACTTCATAATTTCTGAATTTGACTTCAGTGACATAAGATGACTAGTGCATTTATAATCAGATTAAAGTGTAGCTGATAAAATAAAAAAGCAAAATAGAAAACCCTCAATTAAAAAACCACACTGGATAAATCAAAGTCTAAAAAAAAATTAATTAAATCTGGTATCACAATTCAGTTATAATCGCATCCTTAAGTCTATGGATTCTACGTATCTGAATAAAATATAAAAGGCCAGAGTTATTCATATAATCACCAAAAATAATGCCATGGAAGACTGCAAAATGTTCCTCTATGAAGAAAATAGAAGAACAAAATGGATAAATTGCATTTTATCCTGAAAGATGTTAAACAGCCTGGCATCAAGTCAGGAGAGTCAAGTAAGTATATACTTGATTTTGAGAATATAAAGTGCTTTACTGGTTATCACAAATTAAATTTCAGAATTTAAAAGCAGGACATCAAGACTTATACATAATGACGTCTGTAATTACTAATATTGTACAGGTGCAAATGGTTAATCATCTCTGATCTTTGATCTACCTTTTGTTGCAAGTATTTCTGCAAGGACTATGCGCAAGCTGACAGACTGGACATCCTTTGAGGGTAGGAGACAATACACCAGAATTTGAGAACATTTTTGCAGGAATCTTACTTCTTCGTCAGAGCTCCTCAAGCATGGGTGCAGCAAAAAAGGTCTCGGTGGATCTTCCTGCCTAAGGGGGGAAGAAAGAAACAAAGGAAGGAAAAAAGCAAGAGAACTTATATACTATTTGTATCACGATTAGTTGCTAATCGATAAAATATCCAAAATCCATTATCAGGTAAGTAACTTCAGTAAAGAAACACTTTAAACCATGTATATTTTCCAAATCCTGCTTATTTTTCTTAATGATGTTAAGACACATTTCCAAATTCCTTTGTCCTGTCAATGTTTTCACCTGCCAAAACAGAAATACAGTATTTTAAAACTGCATCAAACACAGAGAGCTCAGCAAGTGGGAGGAAAAAAGGTTCTCTGAATAAAAAAAGCAATTTTTCCGTCATTGAACTTACTGTGAAATCTCGTCCAGTTTTTCAGAACAATCGATAAGACAAACTCAAGCAGCAGATTCATTCTTGTAGAGCAAGCTAATTCTAAATCTGAACCTTTAAGCAGAGGATTTGGGATCATATCTAGTTTGCGAAACAGGTCTACCTGTTAGATACTGGAGTTACCATCTTTCCTTCGTTACTGGCAAATAAATCTCTCAGTAAACAACTGGCCTGTTTGACCTGACTTCTCCTAGAACAGCAGTTTTCAATTTGTCACCTGCAGGCTACAACAAATTGGTCTGTGCAAGATACCTATATAGTAAAAGACTTGGCATTATCAGCCATCTACACCGTAAGTGGAAAACCAATTTAGAAAAAGATTTTTAAAACCCACCCACAGATGTAGAAAGAGGGTAGAATTGTGATGGCAAACAGAGAAAGGCAAATTGACTCCCAAAGCGCAAAGAAACTTGGCCAGACAAGGCCCCTCAGTAGTTTGGCAAGTGAGAACCAACCATATTGTTACCAGTATCCGTGGGGTATACAAAGCATGAAACTGTAGGGGCTCAGCATGTGTGTGCAACCTCACATTTGGGGCAATACCCCTGTGGGCAGCATGCTCACCTCAGAGGGGGCAAGAGGCCTGGACTTTAGGCTCTGCTCAGTCTGATAGGTCTCAACCTGCATCTTCCAAGTCACACCTTAGCCAGATCACAGATTTGGTGAGTCACCTCTTGGCCAAACCAAATAACAACTCTTGGTTGGATATGAGCACCTCAGGCATGCAGAGATCACAGAACCATTCAGAGAAGAGACAAGAGAACTTGCCTTAAGCTGAGTCCTCTGATCAGCAGGCTGAAGCTGGAATATGCTCACGTTACATACTAATAAATCACCACAGATTTGAAAAAAAAAAAAAGTAGGGAACAAAGTCACAGTTTTCCTCCATCATCCTAAATGCTTCAGAGTCAGGGTCCATCTTGCCTATCTTCAGTGGAGTCAGATCCTTGCCTTTGGCCAATTCTGTTTCAGCTTCAAGAAGGAGCAGAACAACACTCTCAGCCAGAATCGCTCTCAGACCGCTCAGGAGGGCATTCGCTATCACCCACTTGCTAACTGCAAGGGTTACGCAAGCTGCATACTAACGGATGGAAGAAACCCAAAATTTCTTGCTTGTTTCACTTTGCACTTGGTAAAAGAGTTAGGCTTCTAACTTAAAGGAAGTGCATCACAGCAGGTCTGGAGTTAGGACAGGTATAGTGTGCTATACTTTATAGCAACGTATTATACTAACACACACCTTTTCCTGCCACCAAACAGGCAAATAGGTCCTGCCTGCTCCTGGCAATCATGGTGAGTGTATTTTGGGAAGATGGCAAGACAGAGTCTTTCGGAGCTAACAGCGAAGGGGTGGTTGCGCCTCTGCTGCAGCAGGAAGCACTGCGTGGGTGCCGTGCACCACCGAACATGCACAGCAACGTGCTGCTGGATAAGCAAGCCCATGATAGCACAGTTTGTGTTGTTTGCAGACTCCCCACAAACAGCTCTTCTGATCACAGCTCTGAAAGAAACAGGGAGCAAGCCTCCTCCACCTTGATTTTGTGCCCAATACTGAACAGTTCATCTCTTGGGTTTCTGGACTTCTCAGAACATGTTTGACTGGACGTGCCAAGGGAACTCCTTAGTGCAAGACACGGCAGCACCTTTTCTTTATACCACAATGGCTGTAGAAGCAGAGACAAGGTGCCCTAGCAGTTTTTTCATGGCCACATGCCTGGTGTGCTCCAATCACAGATGTACAGTCCAACAGCAAGGTGACCATGCCAGTGGTTACAGCAAGACCAATGCAGTGTCACCTGAGAGGCCCCACGGTAATTTCCAAAGGCAGCCAGGACTGGTCTTCAGGCTCCAAGGTGTTACAAAGGCTCAGATGATTCATGTCTCATATTAGTGCCTCCTCTCATCACCTACGACATCTGCTTCCTTTCCTGCTGTTCTGGTTAGAGTCAACTGACTGTTACTCACAGAGCTGCTCCCAGCCCACTGCCTCTGTACGTGAAAAAGTGACCAAGAACTGTATACAGTCCAACCAAAAGTTTTCAGTTCGACACCACTTATAAGGCCACTAGTGACAGGCAGCATCGTGTAACAACTGATTTTTGCTAGTCAGTCCAGGAGGGACCAAATATGTTGAAGAGTAACAATACTCTAATAATAGCTCTAATTCTGTTCTAATCATACAAGTCATTTGTCTCATGGTGACCAAAATTAGTTTTTTAATTAATTTTCAGAACAACAGGAATGTAAAGATGACATTTGGTTTTGATTTGACTGAAGTCTCTTATTCAATCCCAAATCAAATGTTTTGTTGTCAAATGTGGATGATGGAGGAGGTTTCAATTGTTACAAGACAGACAGATATCAAAACAAGTCCCTTGGAACAGCTTGGATGCAAATATTCTGTTCTTCTGAGGAGCAGCGACTCATGAAGATGATGTGTAGTCTTCATTATCAACCAGCACAGGTGGTGCAGCTGACTGAGCTCAGAAAGCTGTTTATCTTGTTCTGGTAGGATCTTCTCTCTCTGGCAGCTAAATACCTAGCTATTTTCCTCAGTGCGTTTCCATTCCTCTTGCATATTCCAGACATACCCTACAGACTTCTCTACGCTGCATCAAACATTCCCCACCACATGCTCTCCCTAAAGGCATTCATTATTTATCCAAAACCAGACACGTCCCAGGCAGACTACGGGCAGACAGAAAGTCTGGGTTGTTTATGTACAGCCACCTCTCATTGGGGAAGTAAAGTCTTTTTCTGGACAGGTTGGTCCACTCAAAGTCAGCCATGTAGAAACACAGCCAGAAGCAAAAAGGATGACTTACACTGAACATCAGTTGGGTCGCAGCAAACTAACCTCTCTTAACAACTGATTCCTGTGTATTAACAGCAATGATACAGAGTTAGAACTAAAAGCAAGTGGCGATTGCTTTTTTGCCTGTGAACATACAAACCCCATCCTTTTTGGACACTCTTACCTTATTTTGTGGGACTTCCTGCATAGTGATTAGATCAAGCTATACTTTCATAATATGTGCAAAGAACAAAACAGAGCCATAATGCACATAACATTCCACTAAACTTAGATTAGTCTTCTTTGCCTTCGATATCTCTCTACAAGTCTCCTGAGGAATGCCAGTCTGTTTGAGACTGCAAACACCCTGGAACATTAACTGCGCCTATACTATCATCCATGCAAGAGAAGCTATTTCTCATAATCTTTGTCTCCCTATTGTACAAATTCACTCCCAGTCAAGAGCCAATACGTATAGCTTGGCCAAGCTGAACCTGCACCAGGACTTTTCTGATAAACAGTCAACTGAACACAAATGGAAAATGGAACAGAATAAGCAAGTAGAAAGGCAAATACATGATTCTTACCCTTCTAATTTGTCTAACGTGTTGGTGTCTACAGGAATGCAAGGGGGGAGCAGAGCTGCACACTCTCTGTTAACAAGCCATTTAAGAAGAGTGTCAATTTTTTCTGAAGTTATCTCCATTACCTAAGAGAACATGACTCTCTAGAAGAGAGGTTCTTTCAATTGTTTTCCTAGCTAAATTGTACCTAAAATGCGATCTAAAAAGCCAAAGGGAAGGCACAGAACCCCACCAGTTTTTTATGAAAAGAATAGAGAAACAAAGTCTTCAGGAAATTCAACTCTAAACAAGCCTTGCACATCAGTGCCAAACAGTTATGTCAACAAATCCTGCAGTTTTTATTGCTGTTTGGGCAAGAGAAATAAAGGGGAGACTAAAAGCAGGAGAGGAAGCTTGAGGGGGAGGCTTAACAGCTACAAAATAAATCAATATGCCAGTGGTAAAACAGACAAGACATCCAGGCTTATATCCTCTTTTGCATTTATACATGAAGCATTACACTTCTATTTGCCTCAATATAACCTTTGATCAGCTTACAGGGAAAATACGTTGTGTATAAACAAAAGGTGTGTCCAGAAAACAGCATCCCTTGTAACTCAGGCTTCCCCTTCACTGATACTCATAAAAAAAAAAAGGCAGCCGTGAGCAATCACAGAAGTATTAATACCACTGCTCAGGGAACAAACCATGTCTGTTTACTATCCTGGAGCAGGAGCTAAGACGTTCTGATCAGGCATATTCTTAAGGCTTGATATAAAACCTAGATCTTCAACTCTGTGGGAATGTGATGGAGAGCAAGAAACTCACTGTTCATTTTGCAGAGGGCAACAGGAAACGCAGAAACTTAACTGCAATCCACACGCACGTATCCAAAGCAGAGTGCTGCTACACCTCTCCAGTGTCTATACAGACATTAAGTGCTATTAAATAACCCAAATAGCAATATAGGCATTATTTCTCTTCCTATCCAATTTTGAACATATGTTATTAGGACTGTGTGGTTGGATTTTCCAAACAAAAGGTCACTTACTCATCACAGAAAACGTAACTAAAACTGCACACAGATATTCCTAGAGCGAGCTTTGAAAGCCCAGCCAATTATCCATACATTCTGAGCACAACTGTGTGCAGTGAACTAATATAAATGTGGCACTCCAGCAAACAGTTCCAAAACAGGCATGATACAAGTTTTGTAAACCAGTTCATTTAATCTGCTTTAGGCCATAGAAAAATAATGGTAAGTGGTAACTTAATTCATTTGTGTCTTCTTGAACAATCAAGACTGAAGTAATAGTGACATATATTGGTGTACCAAGATGCAGCTGACTCCAGTGATTTAAAACACTGGACTGCTTTACACAGCATGCTTACAGGTCATATCCCTCTTCACTCCGCCATGAGCTACAAAGCCAGTCTTCACCTTGCATATGTTTCTTTTCCGTAACTTTTATTTTTTGAAATCTTTAAGCCTGCTTTGCATTTTTAACACTATCCAATGCTATTTTATAGCGTCAGAAAATGAAAGGATTTCCTTCAGCTGCCCTCCAAAACGGTGAATGATCAGGTAGCAGCCTGTGAATATAGATCCACAGGTAAGGCCTGCCAAAGCGAATTCCTTTGTATGATTCTGTTCCAAGCAGTACTTTTCTTTGGGACCAAACTGACACCGACTGCAAGTATCCCCTGCTCTGAGATTGCTTTGTGCAATTACAGATTACACATCCCTCTGAACATCATCAATACCAAGACTTCACCCTCTACTGCTGCAAACTTGCAAGTTTATCCAGCACTTCATCAAGGAAAGCAGAACAGCAGATTTGCTTTGGTATTCCTGAAGATATGCAGTTAAAATATTACCAAAGTTATAGAAATACCATCATTTCCTTCCCATGATACAAGCAACTCTGAGCCAACATCAACCTCTCTTTAAAAACAATTCCTCATTTCTCAGGAATGCAGGACCCTGTAACACTGGACTGTCATCTATGACTGGGCTTCCAGGTTTCCCAAGACAGGGACCTTGTGGAAATATCTCTTTTCATCTAGGATCTACTCTAGATAACCACAGTTTTAATTAGGACCATCTGCTAACCCCCTGTATTGTAAAGGCTCATTACAGTCAGGAGTATTAAAAGAGTCTTAGTATTTGTGGTTGGATATATGTTCCTGATGCGAAGCATTGCCTTTATTTTTATATAGTCTCAATCCTCATGATGGCATGGAAGAGCTTAAAAATGGATCCTAAAAGGCGTGAAAAAAAAAAATAAAAGGCAACCCTAAAGTTATCATTTACAATGCCCGTGCAACTTGGGACTTCGCAGGTTTAGAGTTGGCAGTACCACTGTTTCAAGGGTAAGAAACCCCAAAATAAGTACACTGATTAGGAGACATGCATGACCAGGAACTTAATGATGATAACAAACAAGATAAATCTGTCTGCTTTGAAAACAGGAATCAAGCAAATAAATAAATTATATTTAAAAAAAAAAAAAAAAAAAGACAAACACAACAAAACCTCACAAAAAAGTGAAAAAACCCACCCCCATTAAAAAAAAACAAACAAAAACCAAAACCCAAAGAGTCCGTAAAAACATTAACAACAACTCTACAGGAAATTATGTATGGATCCTTTCTCTTTAAATAAACAGAGAAATCACAAAATGTTCCTTTCAGCCTTGCTATTTCTTTAATTAGCCTTTCAAGAGAGAGTCTTGCAGAGTTACATTTAAGTCTCAATCAGTGCAATTGTGAGCTGAAGTACACATGCAACTCGCTCTAAATGACTTTCATCAGTACATTCAACTCTCACCACGCGCTTTCATTAAACTGATTCTGAGAACTACCAGAACCACATGCAGCCTGCGTCTCGTCACCTGTATTGCCCTTAGATCTCTAAGTTTCTTGACAGTGCAGCATATAAAAAATTGCTTGATCTATTTGAACTTTCTAAGAAATAAAAGCAGCAAATTTAGACCTTTACAAGTCAGCATCAAACACATCTGAAAAAAAGTACCTACTAAAAAAAAAAACCCAAACATATCTGAAAACAAACCACACCAAACCCTAAAAGTACAACAAAAAATAAGGACAAAGCCAACACCAAAATCTCCCCAGCTGCCAATTTTATCAACATACATCAGCAAGTTTTATAAATCACTTTACCTAATATTTACTGTGAAGATAACCATATCATTTATACACATCATAGTTACCTCTTTCAGGAAAAAGCATTTGACATGTCATGCTGATAATGGCTTACAAGCTGTGGTATTGACCATACCAGCACCAGGACATCCTAACGCTTATTGTGGTGTCTAGGTCATACTCAATGATTAACAGGAAGCCCAAACTTCCCACACTGAAGCTTGAAGGCAATGTCGAAATTTACACCTGCTGCTACCCATGAGTCAATTTTAGTAACGTGCTCAGACCTTGGCTTTTCATGACTATTTTGTCCTCAGCACTTTCATATAGCTGTTCCCATTGCAACAAACTTCTACAATTTCATACTAATCCTCTCGATACTCCTTTCCAGAGGCTGGGTGTGATAAGCAGTTCTTGGTATTCCTGGTTTGTGGGTGGCAAATGGAATTAGAAAAGAAAAACAGGAACTGTGGGAGGTGTTTAGTAGCTATCCTGACAACTTGGATGCATCCATAGGATTAACCAAGTTAAATCTCAAGTGCTTAAATTCCCTTTACATCAATCTGCTCTTGAGCAGTTTGTGGTGGCAGCACCTTTTATTTTTACTGAGAATCTTATCACACTACATATTGTAATCAAAAAAAATATAACAGTTAAATAACCTATACATGCAAAGGTATTCACATGGGTCAAGAAAACTAAGAATTGAGTTTTAAACCTGTCTTCTCTCCTTATCCTGTAGGTAATACATAGAAAACAAAAGGAATATTATCAAAACATGTACAATACAAACTTAAATCCCAATTTGCTTGTCATACTGATCTCTCAAACAGCCATTTCCCCACCGCACTTCTCCCTCCAACACTTTCCAAGAGCTTTGAGCCCTTAAATATCGGTTCTGAATCAGCACTGGGAGTAGCCTGCAGCCCTCAAGCATCCATTTTGCTACGACATGACTTACACTGCAAGTCTGTGCACACAGACACACACAAACACTTCTGAGCACCCCATCAGATGTCATGTAGCAGTCCACTTCCCAGAATCAGCCTGCAACTTCACATAACCATATTTCCAGAAACCAATTCTTCCTTTACCTTAGGGATCAAGGTGCCCCAGCTGTAGGTTAAAAGACAAACAGAGAAAACTCCTAACCAAAAGATGAAAGAGGAAGGAAAAGGGGGGGGGAATAAATAAAAAAAATCAGTGTCACTGTGACCTCTTCTCACTGAGATTTGTTCAAAAAGCACTGCCTGTCAGGAGGTTCAAGAAGAGGCAAGGATTAACTATCTTCAAATCCCATTTGCCCAATTATCTCATGTTGGCACATCTCATTTTGCCTACACTGCAGTTTAGAGACCACGAGCATAGGGTGTTATTTATCAAATGTTAATAGTTCTGTAGTAATATTTGATGTGGTTATTCTTAGCCCACAGTAAGTCTAAGGGAACTTCCTCTTCCATTCACGTGGACAGCTTCAAAGAAAGAGACTAGTAGTTGTTTTTTTTTCACTTTGCTAAATCTTTGCGATACTGACTGTGCATTTTATCCAGAGGACTAGCTGCCTCTGGCTTTCAACAAACATACCATGTTACCAGAGTAAGACTACATTCCCAGGATCAGGTAATTCTAGCCCCCAGAAAGTACACCGCCACCAGAGACAACACTGCACCTACATACCAACATTAACGTTTCCAGCATTATACACCACCTTACTCAGCTCACGCTCCATCCTTGATCACATAAAACGGCATTGCCTGTATTCAGCTTGCTTATATTCTGCTTAAAGTAGCCAAGGAAAGGCACTTGAGTGAGATATAAAGGAATGAAGGGATAAAAGCTGCTATAAAACAAGAATGGCCAAATACTACCCTCTCTACCCTGCAGGATGCGCTTGGCTAATCCTGTCATAAATGTGCTCCTGATTCTGTACAACATAAGGGAAAAGAGCACTGGCTTCTACCAATAAATCCAAGGTTGATTTTTCCTCTGTATCTCAAACTCATAAACTAGCTAACACTGGACACAGGGAAGTATCATATTCCATTTCTACCCTGAGCTAATATTAGAAACAAAATGGTTTCCCGTCTAAAATATTCTGAATTGCCACAAATTTTGTAACTGACAAGTGACAGGATCCTTTGGAGGCCCAACTGGACCTCAAAGCACACCCCAGCGATGCATGTAAAATGAGAAATTTGGGAGTTGTCTTGCCTACAGCTTGCATGGCTCTATGTCACCCCAGACAGTTCTGCCCATGGCTAGAGGAGTGTCTCTGCCCTTATTTCACTCTCTAGTAGTGTCTGGCAGGCACAAGAAAGACAGTTGCTGTTAAAGAAAGCCAGGGGTAGAATAGGGAAAGGGGAAACAGACTCAACACTGCCAGGTTTCTCCCTCCCAATTCCGTGCCTCCCACTGGCCAGTGTGGAAGTGGCCTCTTCTCTTCTCATGCTCTCCCCCATTCAGGGAAGCATTTTTCCTCATCTGTTGGCCTCTGCTGGCCATTTACCTTGAGCTGTTTATTACTAAGAGAAGCCTCATGACACGTAAGCCAGAGGGAAAGCAGGAGCAAAGGGAAGGACTGTAGCATCCTTTCTCATTCTGAAAGGTCGCAGCCGATTTTCATCCCCTCAGACATCCCAATCTATCAGATATCACAGGTCAAAGCTAGTCAGTGAAAGGTAAAAAGCAAAGCGATTTCGGTGGCTGACGTGCACCCAGTGACAAACCACATGAACTTCACACTGAAGAAACAGACATCTCTCTCCTCCAGGGCACAGACGGTTTCTTTCCGTCACTTTAGTGCATTTATCTGTTGTCATATAAGAGAACTGAGACAAAGTGGTGTATGAGGCACCGCCTTCAGAGATGGTACAAGAGGTATTTAAAACTTCATAAGCCACCAGATAAGAGACAAAATGCCCTTTGTTGTCGCATTGCAGTATAAACTCAGCAGCTCAAAAAAGATGTGATGCTCCAACAGGTATCACAACAGGAAAGATACCTTGCGCTAATTACAGTCTCTGTTCCACTATATTTATCTCCAAAAACTAACCGTATTCATTATTAGACACATAGAGGGAAATATGTGAATGTCAATTTAAATTTACTACCATCTTTAAAACATTGACAGAAAGCAAAGGTAGGTCAAGATGATCTCTAGTTCCCTACCTTATGAAGAAGAAATTTCCGTGTTTGAACTGTGGCAATATAGAAATGAACTGAAGGCTTCCAAGGTAGAAGCGTCATACTTTGTAGTTCTGAGTCTATTGCTTAAAATGTCAGCAACTTCTAGCACAGTAAACTCCATAGCAGTAGGCAATTCAGTACAAAACTCAAATTATTCTTAAAATCACAAATTCCCTTCAAAATAAAACAGTATCAGAGTCTTTGATGGTGCCTCCAGGTTTATTATATGTATGCTCAGATCACGCAGCAGTACAAATTCAATCTGTAGTGTATGAGCACAATGTCACATTTCTGCTGACTTTGCCATAGTACATACACAGCATTTAAGCCCTCTCTCCATCTGTCAAGAAAAGGTGAGCCCTGTGCAATTTCCATAAACCTTCCTGGACTTTTTGAGCAAGTTTGGATAAGCAGCATGAGGATATACCAGTGCTTCACATTTTGTGTCATGCAGCATCATGCTGCTGATCTGCTCTTAGGCACCTTAAAACCAGATCTTCCTCCTTGTGAATTCACAGCCTTGCAGTATTGTGAGGAACAGTCAACGGGTCCAGTTTCAACCTATACAAAATCTGCAGTTGCAGCTGTTGGGTTTTTTCAACCCACTACCACATTAATTCTTGATAGGACTTTTTTCATTGCCATGTTAATGCAGCCTACCTTATCCAGCATTGACTAAGGTGTATTTACCATTCCAATGTGAAAAAGTTAATTGGAAAACACCCGAGTGAATTTATTTTAGCTCTATATAGTGGAAAGGGCAATCCAACGAAGACCTAGAGGAAGTGGTCCTAATTCTCAGTAGATAAGGAACTTCAGCAAGAATCAGCATTAATTATTATTAGTAATGCTGCAATTGTAGGTTCTATGTCCCCAGCTTCAAACAGGAAAACATTTACACTTTAAAAAAAAAAATACCATCCTCATCCTTTAATTGTTCAAATCAAACTCTTCCCAAAAGCAAACACTTTACTGCAACAAAGGGTAAGTGCAAGCATAATGCTTAAAAATCAGGGAGCACACTTGAGAGCTTTACCTGACCAAGAGATTTCCACCACATTCCAGAGCTGAAAGCAAGCAGTATCTGGAATCCAGTGCAAGTTCTACTGCAACGCGCATACACCTTCATTTCTTCTTTTCTTGAATGCAACCATCCTTTAGTTTCTTTTTTGTCTTTATTTCCTACACGTTAGGGTACGTAAAGCCGGCACCTACCCCAAATACATTAACCCTATCTTCTGCTCCAGAACAGAATGGAGTGTGAATGGCAACACACAGACTGATCACTGACAGAAAACACTTGATCTTTTTTCTCTGAAGGGATGTTAAAAATACGTGGATGTAACAGGAGGCAAAACAACTTCATAGTACAAAATGTGTAGTCTAATCTGAACAACCAAAGCATATTTCAATTAGGATAACTGAAACACAGGTAAGTGCAGACATAAGCCCAAATTCCATGCACAATTACATAAATTGTGCATTCAGATGTGGGAACTGCATAGGCCAAGAGTTCCTATTTGCAATTACAATTTGGGTGTAACTCTAGTATTTAGTGGATAGCTGACCTTTTTAAGTGGACAAAGAGAACCTTGCCAAAAAGGAAATTTATGGAATTAGCAAGGTAACCTAAACAGAGAAAGAAAATCCAGCCAACAATTATTCCAGGAGAAAAATCTTGTTACTGCAGGACAGGTCACTTACACAAACCAGAAGGCTTTGCCTCCAAGGGTTAGAAGAAATGGGAAACTGAATGGAATTAACCCTGGTGCTATTTTGGGAAAGGTGCAAATAACTATCTTTTCATCTGTTGATTGCTCTGACAGCACCTCTCCTTTCCCTTGCAGGTTCACACTACTTGCAGGAACTCTCGCACAGCCCACCTCCTACCGTGAGCAAAGGATTCAAGAATGAAATGGAAACAGCAGTGAATTCAAATGCTGAGAAAAAGGAGGATAAGTGTTTCCTTCCGCAGGTCTTACAGATGCCCTGAAGCCTGCTTGATCTCCAAAACTGGCAATAAGCTTAAACTGTTTTCTTTATCAGTTGCCTACAAAAGCGTTACACTCATCGCTGCTTTGATATAGCACATCTGAAAGCAAACAGAGGAGCAGAAAATTCCAATGAAATGCAGGGTTTTGTTTTTACCTGGCGTTGGCTCCTTTAAGGTCACAGAAGTGCGAGAGTAAAGCTTTCACTACATCATTGCAGACAACTTTAACCACATCAACGTGACTCAGCCTCTGTCGCAGCTGCTTGGCAATCTCCCAGAAGTCTTCAGATAGCAGCTGGTACAGCTGCCCTTCATCTCTGCTGAGTTGCCCATACCAGGACAGGATGTAATCTCTATAGCTGTAGTCAAACACTGAAAGGAGAAACAAAACAATAACTAGCAAAAACTGCAAAAGACGAAGGCACATCAAGATAGGAAAAACACAATCCTCCACCCTTCTCCTCAAAAATTAGATGGGTAATAGGTTTCATATCCTCTCCTTTGGGTTTTAAATTCTTGCCAAAGAAAGTAAGGTTGGAGAAGTTACAGAAATCTGCACCTAACAGGTTACTGGAGGTCACTTTGCAAAGCAAAGCCTGTAAGTGGATTTGCTCAGACAGTCAGGTTACCGGCTACACACAAACCTCAAACTAATACCTGTCTCTCAACAGTGGATTTGGTTATACAAACTATCATATAATCTGACTGTCTCTAGGCTGTTGCAGACTGAAACCAGCCTTCTTTACATAGGAATTCAACAGTCTCCACTCCAAAGTCACAGTTAAAAGGGGATGTGGTAAGATTTTGGGATTTCAAGACACACATGATACTGAATAACACTGCAGAAAGTACATGATAGGATCAGAAGAGCTAGAGATTAGCGAGACAGCATGAGCCTCAAAAATGACAAGGTATTCCAAACCATACCTACAAGCAATAATCAAGATTACTGTAATTCCAAGTCCCATAGCAACACCATCTTCTATCACTCTGACTTCTATTTTTGACATTTGTGTGCCACCAGTTTTACTGATGTTTCACTACAGCAGATGCCCCTGGAGGTCCAGGAGGGAGCAGGAGGTGTTCGGGGAGCACGCATGAGCCATGTTTAGCAGTTACAACAAGATAGGGAAAAAGTTGGGGTGGAAGGAGGAGCCAGTTTGCATCTACCAGAGGGATAACTGAACAAGAAGGGGGAAAATAAGTCGTGTGCCTGATAATCTGAGCACCTTCTTTACCAGACATCCTGATTTCAGACTTTTTATATCAAAAGTACATCTTATCTGCCAGTGTAAGCCCATAGTGCAAAGTAATCACGTGACCCCACTATTTCTTACTTTCCACTTTGATAGAAGTTGTTTGTTTGGCAGCTTAGTAAACTATAAAAAGCTCCTTGGCACTGCAACAGTGAACTAATAACATACTAATAGAAGAACAACTTAAGTTGAATACTTTTGCCTGCCTGAAATATTAGCAGACCTCATCCCACATCACCTTGTTAAAAACATTTCAAAAGAAAAGGCTAAAATTGATAAAAGTTTCTAAGTCAAATGCTTCACAAATCTACTTTTTCAGGTTTGTAAAGAAAGAAACTGAGTCACTTCACTGAGTATGCTGAAATATACAGTTAAAAGCCCTTTCCTAAGTCATTTCAAGGCTTTTAAACTAATTATTCAGAAAAACATTTAAATAAATAAACAAATAAAAGTTTTGACTCTTTTTTCTGATCCAGGAGAGAAAAAATATGCAGAGCAATATTGCAGGATGGGAACTTCCAATGTTGAAACACAACCAATTTCTTTACTTTTCTAAAATAGAAGAAATTATATTTCATTGAAAACTCTCATCCACAAATACTACAAAGTGATAAAAAAAATTGTAAAAGGTAGTGGTCTTCTGATAAGCAAGCCTCCAGTCTCCTACCACAATCTACAACTTTAAGTATCTATTTTTCCACGGCTGTCTCCATGTCCTTCTGCAACCATCTTTTTCTTATAGCTTGCTGACTCTCTTCTGTTGCAACACCTGAAATGCTGCGGAAAGCCGATCACAGCACAGATTCTTCCTTTTCACCTCCTCTGTAAGAGACTCATAATTTCTCAAGTGTATTCAAAACACACTGCATTGTGGCAATTGTTATTATCACCACTGACAGATAAAGACTTTTTCAGATTTTTCTAACAGACATCCTCTCTACTCTTTGCAAGGGTGCAAAGTAGCATATTTCTTCAGCATCTTTTGCCTAAGAAGCCAAATCATGGTATAAAGTGGTGGCTCCTATAGATACCAATTGGACAGAACTCCACAAAACACAAGTAAAACTTGGATCTCAACCCTTTAGACTATATTGTCTTTCAGAGCAAGTACCTATTCCAACTGACCCTTAACTTATAACTGTATTTTTAGGCAACTCCTCTCCAAAATGAACTCAACTCCTAGTTCACTCCCTAATCACCGTCACATCCAACGTTAAGTCTCTGTGCTCTGGTAAAGCACAACATTCAAACATATAACAATACTAATCAGTAAAGTATTATGAGAGTACAACTCTTGTAACTTTACTATACTCCTCGTTGAAATACCTGAAGCAAGTTCTATTATGGTGGGAAGACTCCTGCTCAGACACAGCAAGGTGATGGTACAGTTCTTCATCTAGGTGTATCAACACGAAAGAACCACAAAATACAGTGGCAACATCAAACTAAAGACAAAATACCACCAATCATCACCAAAAATTAAGCATGCAAGTGTGAAATACTTCATTTATGTTTCTCTCTGCCAGTTACACACTTTCAACACCTTAAATGGATTACCCCACTTTAAACCATATTTTCCTGTATCCACCTTTTATAACTCTCTTCCTTTACATACTTTCTATAGTTTCCTTGTCACTTCTGAGCTTTGTTGCCCTTCTTGCGTCACAACAGTTTAACCGTACCATTCTCTACAAAATTCAGGGTAATTCAGAGCCCAGAATGTATACCCAAATAAGCAGTGAGACAGCTTTTAGGACTTTGTTTAAAAATAAAACGAAAAGAAATTTTGAAGGACACAAGCCACCAACACTAACAGCAGTTTGTGCTGGGGTAAGACACTGCCTCATCCATGTGTGTCTTCCTGGCCATGATGCGCTGTTGCTGCTATAGTTTCATGCCTATTGGTGCAGCTAGTGCCTCTTTCAGCACTAAAGAAATACAGAAAACAAATGTAAGAATTTTATTGAGCGCAGCTTGACTGCTTCCTTCAGAGAAGAAATCTGCTCATGCATCTACTCTCATTATTTTTACACTGCATATTCTTTAAAACATTAAAAACAACTAGTCAGAAGACAAGAAAGGAATAAAAAGAAAAGCAGAACACACAGGACAATACCTTACTACCACTAACTCAGCCGCTACAAACATGAAACAAATTTCTTCTGATCGAATCAGATGCAGTCACAGCCATAAGTCTGGTGCAAAACCACAGACACTTCGACTGCGCTTTCTAAATTAGTTCAGAAGATCTAAGTCCCCAGTTATAATCTGATTAAAAGTCATTCTGGTGTGAACATGAAGTTGAGTCTCTTCAATTACTCTTTTTAACGACTGTAAAGTAAAAGAGTCTTGGGAGTAGAAAGACAGAAGCTTGTGTGGAGGTTAGTGAGGACATCCCTCTAGACCCTTCCTTCATTCCTAACCCCACACAGGTCTACAGTAACTGTTATCCCTTCTTCTTCCACATTCATTCATTC
>NW_009625000.1:11675-17051 GCF_000690535.1 Cariama cristata | reverse complement strand
AGCACCACAAGAGCCAGTGGGTCAGACTGGTTTCAAATATACAATTTGCAGAGCTTCACATCAGACAGTTTTTATGCTGCTAAGATTCATTACCCAACTTTATGAAAAATAACATAGAAATCTGAGTAACAAGGACCAAATGCCTACCCATTTTCTCAAAGAAGCATTACAAAACAAACCAGAAATATTCTCCCTATGCAAATGCAGGCACGAACTTCCAAGTTTCAAACAAGAAGTAAATATCCTTTCCTGAAAGCACTGGGGATTATTATGAATGTGCAGAAAAACAATGGAAATTTCCAAATATATAAACAAGAGAAAAAAAAGTGATAAAAAGATCTAGGAAATGCTTTTTTTTTCTTTTTAAATCAGATTTCTGTTTAAATAGTTTTGCCCATGTACCCTTTGTCAAGGGTTCTTAGCTCCAAGTATTTGAATCCCAATAGCAGATAGAACATGAATTCAAATTAAGTTTTGCTCATGTTTTGGACCCAAACAACTCATTTTTTGAGAGTTGTGGAAAAAAAAGAACCAACACAGCTTTTCAAATAGAGAGCGGCAGAAGCTACAGCAAATTTTTTTCCTAAACGTCAATGTGTGGATCTTGAGTTGAGAAATTAGGTAGATTTGGAAAAAACTCCTTCTGCAAAGGGAAGTCCTGCCTCACATCCCTAACAGAGTTCTTCTAAGGGGTCAACAAGAACACAGACAGGCACGATCTAATCCACAGGTACAATCTAATTAAATTCTCAAAATATTTCCAACAAGGTCACTTCAACACAGGGTTGAAGGAAGATAATCTACCATGAAAGAAGAGATGGCCCTCTGGCATGAAATATTTTAAAGAGCTAAGAAACCCAGGATATGAATAAATAGTCAATTTTCACAGTCGAAGAATTTCACCAATGAAGTTCTGCTGGGATTTGTCCTATGGCCTGTGCTGGTTTACTTACACACAAATGATCCAGTAAAGCAGGTAAGTAATATGAAGACCAATATTCCTGGCACTACTAAAGCAGCAGAGACAAAGACTGACTGTGAAGAATAACAAAAAGACCAGAGGATATGGGGCAATAAAAATGGAAGATGAAATTCAGTTCCTAGGAGACTGGCTACACACGTGGCAGATACATCTACTGACAACTACAGTCCTCAGTCCAAACAGTACGCTGCGCAACAGTGGCACAAGTCTGACTGAGCATAGTCTTTCTTAAGGGAGTTGTTCCTCAACTACCATATGATATGGGTTGAAAACACAAAGTTACCAGATAAGCAACAGGAAGCGTTAAAAGGCTAAAAGTATTTGTACAAGTGGGACATCTTTTCTTTGCTTAAGATAAATGAAAGGCAAACAAGAATCAAATCAATCTATCAAGAAAAATCATGAAAAATACTGAAAAAACACATTTCAGCACTAGTCACTCAAGTACTACTTGCTGAAAAAAGGACACAGGGGTTTACAACTAAAAGGCCTTTTCTTTCTGCCATATTCAACAAGGAAAATCTTTTTATAAGGTTACACCTGTTCTGATTTTGAGCACTTAGATTTCATAAAACACACTACACTGTAGCAGGGTTAATTCACAGCTTTCCCTCACCTTCCATCTACAGCTTATGCAAATATGCTACAATTAAGAATGAAGCAGCACTGTGAAGCACCATCCTTTTATACTACTCTGTTGTCAACAGGAGCTAGGAACAAAGTTTAGAAGTGAGCTGTAAACCAAGATAAACAGAAGTTCCTTCTTGGTGGTGCTTAGTGACCAACACTGTAGAAAGACAATTCCCAACAACTCTGTTACACTGGCTTTGGCAAGACGAGATGCTATCCAAGACACGGGCAACTATCAGCCCAGGACCATCACAGGAAAACTACCTAAGCACCATAATGTTTTTAAGTTTGTTGAGATAAGACTGACAGTTGAAATGGAAACATGCATGACTCCTTCAATTAAAACTAAGGATGATCACCAATATCTGTCCTTCCAATCACATTAACAGACTATGATGAGACCATCAGGAAAAACGCAGTAAAGCACACGACAGCTTGTCAAGTGAGACACACCACAGAACCTCAGGGAATGGTGCAGTAATGGAGAGCCACTCTAAATCCAGAGAGAAGAGTCCACACAGATGGGCTGTAACACCAGCAAAAGCATAGCATGACTGAGCAACAGTCAACAGCCAATTCTTGAGGGGTACAAGACAGTTAGCAACTAACAGTAAACCCTACGCCAACTTAATTACCTAATGACGAAAAACAGGTGAAGTCAGAATTAACCGAAGAGCTGTCTCTTCATAACCAGCAATAGCACTTCTGAAATTAGGTGAAGCTGTCTCCTCCAAAACTGTTATCCTTACATCTCTAAGGTAACGTACAGAGAAGTACAATCTGATTTAAAAAAACCACTGCAAAAGCCCATCGACTGTGATAATCTGACAACAACTACTCAAAACCTCAAGTGGTGGGAGGAGTCTGAACTGGTCCCCAAGATTAAAACCTCAGGAGAACTGAAAGTCTCCTAACCAAATGAATGAGACTTTTTAAAGCATTTTGTTGAACAGCATGTTAGATCCAGACAGCAAGAAGCTGGCAAAAATTCCTGGGGTTTACAAATACTTTAATCCTCATCAGGGGAAGATTGATTAGAGTATAGCATTAGAGTATGGCACTAATGAAACAAAAATAGAGATGGGGTTTTTGTATCATTAGTAATAAAGTTTTATTTAACCCTGAATTTGTGAAAAAAACATTCATAATATCAAGACAACTACAAATTTCGGAACTGCCAAAGGGCAAGGAATGTGTCCTGCCTATTTTCAGACAGACCGATCATTTTACTCTAATAAAAAAGTAAACTGTTTCTTTCTAGGATTCATTCAGTATCTCAAACTTAAGTTGACTCAGACATCTTCCAAAACCAAAAAGCTTGCTTAAGTCTACACGTGGTAGAGTGAAAAGTACAGTCTCATCCTTGTCAAACTGCATAACAGAGGAGAATTTGGCTCCGTTAGTCACTTAGGCCTGGAAGAAATACAACCAAATCTGACAAGTTTGCTCTCCAAAATTCAAAGTGAGAATGGAAGGTAAAAACTGTTCTGAAAAGAAACAGCAGAAAGGCAAGTAAGCTGTCACAACAGAAGGTCCTCAACTCTGAAAAATGAATCACTTAAATATTGGTAACTTTCTTTCAGTCTTACTGAGTAAGGACGGACTCATGCATCCAACCGAATGATCTGCGGAATAAATACCTTAGATGAAGACGGCTCCCATATTTTTTACCGACACAAGGTACTCCCTCCTATGTGCAAGTACCAGCAGGGAAGTTTAACACAACTATATCTTTCCCCCAGTATTCCACAATACGTGTTGTCTGCCTCCAGATAACCCCACTACCTCTGACTCTGTGCCCATTATGTCAGGGGTTCGTTTCAAACTCCAATGGAGGATATCCAAAATGTAAAGTACACATGTGAGAACACAGCGAATAACTTGGTAGTGCTTGTTTCACACATGTAATGTTTAGACTCCACTATCCTTTTCACGTCATCAGGAATCCTATAATCTGACAGATGAAAATGGTGCCTAAAAACAAATTATGATATGTCGTAATAGTTCACCTTCACAGAAACATGACATAGTAGGTAAAGTGTTCTAATTTTGTATTTAGCTACATATCCTGCTAACAGCTATCCATAGAAACAACTTTAAAAACATTACACGTCCCAAGAAGCTTTCATAAGACAATCAACTTGTTTTAAGCAATGCTAATTTTAAAATATATTCTCCAGATGTGAAAAAAAGGAAAAAACCCAGTACTGCAAAGAAATCTTAATGGAAAAAAATATTAAAAATTAGATAAAATATTTACAGAACACTGAAATGGCATCAAATTTTATAAATGTATTTTAAAAGCTACAGTACAAAACTCTTTACATGTTTTCTTCTTTTGATATGCAAGCCAGGTTCCCTCCAGCCTGAAATCATCTTTAAGTTCCAATCTAGCATAATTTTTTAAGTAACAAATCAAACTATTTTTGCTTCAAACTCTGACATTATCCCAAGTTCTACAATATTTTCTATTACCAGGAGTCAGCTGAAAAAAATGTGTGCAGAAGTAGTAGTAGTTCTTTATTTTAAAGAATTGTAAACAAGACATTTTAAATCCAGATGACCATAGCTCACATTTTACAATCTAAAGCCCCGTGACTGTACTGGTGATCCACAGATTTCATAGCCTATATCAGCCGGAAATACAAATGTTGATTTTAGATTCAGTTTTCATTGCAATAATTGCACTAATGGGAAGACAGTTTGTAGGATTTATCAGTTCAGAAAAACCCAATCAAGAATCTTTGAAATGTTACCTTTTGTTTCGTGCACAAGTATTAAGGAGTCTAATATATTTCTGTAAAAAACAGCCACTAACGTAACAAGATAGCAGTTAAACCGCAAAAACATCACCACATTACTTACTACATTGGATTTCTTGGGAAGACCGAGACCTTGCACTTTTACTTTTGTATCAAGGAATAAGCCTGGGTCATATTCTAAAATCCCAGAATATTGTGCCATCATGGTTTGCTAAGAAGACAAGATATTCAGAGTCTAATACTCCTTTGTCCAACTTAAGACTCACCTTCTTTCAGTGCTTTATCCATGTTGTGAGAAATGACCACTCTCCTTGATTGGACTGAATCATGGGAGCTTCCAGACCAATTACTCTGAAATTCAAAGAGAACATTCATCATAAGAGGAAGGAATAAACCAAAAGTGACAGTTGAAATAAAACTGGAATTCAAGGTGACAGTACTATATAATTTCATTTTTATACAAATATTGTTACACAATATGATTAAAACAGATGAGTGTCAATTGTCTATGAGGTTATCACACATTGTTCATTAACCACACATTAATACCCATTGTCACATACCGTACTCTGTACGACTTGCCAAATTATCTTAAGATTAGGTTTTTTGGTAGAAGGGAGCTGTATCCATTTGCAATTCAATGCATTCAGAATAGGACATGCATTTAATAAAACAACTGGAAGTCTTCTAGTCAGTATTTTCACAGTTTTTAAGATCTCCAAGAGATAGGTCAATAGCAAATATAACATCTTTACAGCCTACTGTCACAATGTCATTTAGCCTCATAAACCACTTTTAAAATAAAAGCGAAGCCATTCGATCTCCTACAGTAATTTTGGTTCACATTCTTTTGGGCTTCTTCCTTCAAAGACACTTCTGGCTGCTGCATTTTAAACTGCTGTGCTACACAAACATTTGTCTATATTGGAATATTAAGCTCTTACAGTGTCCAAACAGGTGGGTGGACAGGGAAACATTTTTCAGGGTGTAGACAAAAAGCAG
>NW_009625000.1:1113-11660 GCF_000690535.1 Cariama cristata | reverse complement strand
ATAGAAAGGAGTGTAACTCAAAACAGAAACAGACATTGTCCCTACTGCCACTCCGCTTACTTTGCTGCCCTTGATGGGAGCTCAGGCTGTCCTTGGTGAGGAGACAGCGCTTCAAAAACAATCCAATCCCTCCAATATTCACCATATAGAGAATAAGAAAGCAGTATAAACATTAAGGGGGGGTTAAGTAAGAACACTCTTTAATGTTTTTAAAGGTTGTATGCCATTATTTCAGCCAATTTGGAGGCTAATAGTGTATTTTGATGTAACATGTTTTCCTTCTACTGCAGAGACATGCACGTAGAGTCTAGTATAAAGCATGCCTAATGGGACACAGATGAAGGACTCTAATCGCTACCCCAACTGCTTTTTTTGTTCAGGCTCTCTCACACCTAACCCACAGCATTTCTACAGATACTCTGCAGGCCTTGAGTGCCCTTCTCCCACCCACAGTTAATTTGTTCCAGCTCCTGGGTGAGTGTATCAACACTCCCCGAACACTCCCTATTCCAGTCACTACTCTGAGACTATGGCTGTGGCCTTCCAGTCATCTTCTTCCCTCCTTGACAACACTATCAATGGCAAGAGCAGCAAGATCTCAGCACATTTGCCTCCATTTGCAGCCCCCCTTACTATCAAAACTATAGTTAAGGAGGAGTCAGAATAGAGTTACCTGATCAGTGAACCACTATAGGTTTTCATGGCCCCCTTTTATCTGAACATGATGCTGATAAACGCTTAAGCCATACCCACCTAAACGGTTGCAGAAAGTACTTTTGCTGTTTGGAAGAACACCTAACAACAATATTTGTTAGGCTCCAATCCATCACCTCTGACTGCTAATGTCGTGTTTCCTCCACGCAAAGCTGTGTTAATGCCAGTCACGTAATTACTTCAGGATTTTTCTGCTTTATTTGCAGCAGGAAATAGGATGATTCATACCCACTCCAATTTAAAAAGAGAAGAGACAGACTCACAGAGACATTAAACATCTCAAATACATTTGGGGAGGGGAGAGGGATTCAGAAAGCCCTACTAAGCAAAGTCGCTCAGGTCTTTCTGTGAAAAAAGAGCTCCTAAACATGAGGCCACAACCCTGACTGAATCTCTATGCTCAGCATACCCTACCTCCCTTAACACTCACGCTAGCTTGGGTATCCTAAAAGACTAAGCCTTCTGCCTACCTGCATAGAGGTGGGTAACCTCGAGCCCCTAACTCAGGCACCAGCGGTTCTCGTTTGTACATAGTTTGCAGGAGGTGTTTTTTATGGTCTAAAGCATCAGTAAGCACTCTCATGAAGCACTAGCCAAATTACTCCTTTCAAAACTAATTTAAACACAAGCTGAGATTAGAAAATTAAAAATGCTGAATGCTTACTTTTGCCCCCCTACTTGCCTCAGTTCAGGACTTTTTTTGTTGTTCCCTCTGCTATAAAGAAGGTCTTCAGAGAGGATCCATGGTTGCAAGTAGCTTGCTCCACATCACCACACTACAATCTAGTCTACACAATCCCACAAAGCAGGAACCGATCCTTTAATGTTTCAATCTTGAACACCCATGTTAAGAACAAGGCAGACTATTATTGCCTCAGTGAAATGCTGCCTCTTAAATACCAAGATACAAACTCACACTTCAGCTTGAAAGAATACATTTCATTGAGAGTGTCCTCTATGGTTGGTACATTTGACTTCTAAAAGGCACCGGCTTTTCATTTTAAAAAAAAAAAAAAAAAAAAAAAAAGTAACATCAATGTTTAGCTTGGAGAAGTTCAAGTAAGACAAGCAATCAAAAAGAATTTAAACGGTAAGAAGTGAATACCACCACTAGCAATGGTGATTTTGCTGCTGTGCAAATGCAATTACCAAAGGGCAAAGGAAAATGGATGGTATATTGGATTTTCTGTGAAATTTTCCATACTTATACAGGTATTGCATATAACACCATGAGCAGTCTGAGACAAAAGCACAGAGCAAGAAACAAACCTTGTTTAAAAACAAGGTTTCAACTTTGTTTAAAAACACATTTTCAAGAACCAATGAGAATCTAACATTTGAATAAATAGGAACATTTAAATGCATTGGAGTGATGTTGGTTGGGTTAGTTCAGGCTTAAGAAAAAACAGTTCAAGGGAGACCTTATTGCTGTCTCCAAACACCAAATGAGAGCATACACAGAGGAGGGAGCCAGACCCTTCTTGCCGATACACAGGACAAGAGGCAAGGTTGCAACGCAGGAAATTCCCATCACTTACAAGGCAAAACTATTTTAATTATGAGAGTGGTCAAATACCAGAACGGGGGTGATGAGAGGCTGTGGAGTCGCCATCCTTGGAGATATTCAAAACTCAACAGGAGAAAGCCCTGAGCAACTTTACCTAGACCCTCTCTGCGCAGGAGGGCAGACTAGATGCCCTCCAGACATTCCTTCCAACCTCAACTATTCTATGATTCTTGATGATCCTTCAGAGAACTGTGAATTTAATTTAGTGACTGATAATGGATCAGATCTCAAGCTGCCTTCTCTAAAACAGCTGCTCAAGCTCCTTTTTCCTTTCAGTCTTACAAACTTGCATTTAGTAGAATCAAGTCTTAAGCCACGTTAGCTTAGATCTGCTTTTAAAACATTCTGTTTCTGGGACAATAATGATTAACTAAAAAAAACACCAACACTGAGTTTCCTAACATATAGCAACGAACACCTTAAAACCAACAGTAACAAGCCAGTAACACAGGTTCACCAGCACCTGTGGTAACAGAAGGATTTCAGAAAACTCACAGACCAAACTCAGCTCTAGCAGCTTAGACAATGAAAAAATCCAGCAGATTTCACTAGAAGATTTTCTTCTCACTCCTGCCTCAAGTCAGATGGAGGATGTACACAGAGAACAGGTTCGGTTAGAAAGCCTAGACTTGACTGTTTTCACATTTTTCTTCATGTCGCTCATCTGAAGGAAAACGGTGTTACATTTCATGACAAGTTGGCATAACCCTGACTGAGCCGAAGATGTTCATAAATGGATTTAACACAGCTCAAAGCTCTAGCTTAGATGTTCTTTTATACTGATTAAAATCTGGTATGTTCCTGTTAGTCCTGACTTGCACTATCACCTAAAAATTGGGCTCCATTCTGTAGAGTTTATTGTTGAAGAATGGCAGAAATCAGACTGAAACATAAGTAAGACTTGAAATGAAAAAACGACCTGAAGGGGCAGGGGTGGAGCACGTTTGGAAAGGACATGCAGAGAATGAGGTTGCTAACAAACAGGGAGGCCTGTTTCCTGGAACAGTTCAAGTTTTCCCCAATTTTTACTTTGTTTACAGGCTGAAAAAAAGGATGTGTGTATTCCCTGGAGTCTACTGAATAATACTTATTGTTTGATACTTTTGAGAATGATTTAAGAAGCGGACAACAACAATTTGAAAGGCCCAGGAAAAAAAAAGCAAAGCTGGCATTGGGCTGAAATTTTGTCTTAGGTTCATCTCCTACAGATGCAAAAATTAAGTTAATGTCGTTTATTGGTTTAAACAATTTGAGTAATTTAAAATTCGTTTTAAAGAAAACAATAAATGTTAAATAATAAAGAATTAAGGTGTTTCAACAACTACACTGAAGAAATGGCAAAGCATAAAGAACACAGGAGTACCTTCCACGAACAAGAAACCCATCCGCAACACCCAGTCATCAAATGCAATTCTTAATACAGCAGAAAGCCAGGCACATGCTACAGGCACACCACACGCAGACTTGCTCTGCCATGGAGTTAGAGCCAGAAGCGGAGAAAAATTAACAATTATTTCTAGTACCTTAACTCAATTACAACAAAACTAGAACAGAGCTCAGGACAGATCCCACAATATAAATGGGAATTGTGCATGAGATGCTCAGTTTAATCACTGATCTAAAAGGCAAAGACTGCTTCTAATTCCGCATGCAAGAACTATCCAGTTACTCATAGCTGCTTGCTCCACCCACTGCTGCCCTATTAACTCTCTTCTTTTCTTTGTAAAACATACATTAAGGTCAGACTGGACTTTGATGAGAGTCACAGCTTCAAATAATACTTCACTGAACTCTCCATAAATTCAGTTTTAACTGATCTGGATAGATGCTTTCTTATAGTAGTAAATATTACTTCGATTTGTGATGCAAAAAATAAATTTTCTATTCACAAGTGTTAATATTTTTAATTAATACCTATAGTTCTATTTTAGATTACAAGGCAAGTATGTATATGTCACATTAAGCATTAATCTACATATATTAAGGGATACTGTAACTACCAATTTAAAAATCAACATACTTACAGCATGTTAATCCTATTATGCTAAGCATTATTATCTCAATAACTATTTTATACTATCAGCATATCTTATTTCCACTACCATAATAGCTTCTGGAACATGTAAACTGTGTTTATTACACGGGGATCTTCTATCTTAAATGCACCATGTTAAAAACTGATAAAACTGTAGCAGTATAAAAACTTTATAATCAGGACAGAACTTCCTTCACTTCAGATTTCATATAATACTAGACAGATAAGAATACGAAAATGAAACTTTTCTCAGGTAATACGTCCATTCCCATCTGTACAGCTAAGACGTAATTGGTAAGTTAGCATTCAAATTTCTGCGTGGCAAGAAATACAGCATTATCCTCTGCTGGGATCTTTAACACTACCATCAAAATAAAGGTTTATGTGAATTCTCAGGGTACATGCACAGCCTCAGTTTACTGAACATCTCTACACTCTCCTCCTCTGTTAAAAACAGACAAGAACCTATGGCCTATACTTCAAGGCCAAAAGAGCCATGTGCTATGAAAACTGAATTGCTGGCAACCCAGAAAAACCTGCACAGACTCATGCCTCAGCTGCAGTCTCAGCTTGACAATCAGAGAGAAACTCCTGCGTTGTCCATTGCTATACCCTCCCTCCCACATGATTTTCACCGTACAAAGGTAGGGTGTTCTGTCTTTTTAACAGAGCATCACAAGACATGCAGAATGAATCCTTATCATTAATTTTATTAAGATTAGCTTGTTCTCCTTCACCATGTGTGCTTAATAGGGGAAAAATGGTACAGAATGACTAGTCACATAAACCCTCCATGGACACAACATAAACTTGTTCCCCTTATGACCACACAATTTCTTTCTTTATTTCCACCCCCCACCTCCTCCAATCACTTAACAAGCTGGCAGTTTGGGAAAGGATATGGTATTCTACATAACTGCCTCTTCCTTGGCTAAACTTTGCTGCTCTCCTTTGCAGAGCACAGGGAACCAAGACCTGACAAGGAGGAACTTGATCAGATTCTATTTTCAGAATGTTTCCAATACATGTGTACAGTATTTTCAATCCCAAAGCTGTCTTGAATGCAAAGTGCTTTCACTCTTGACCTTATTACAGAGGTTTTGGTTCCACCTTTAGTACTCTCCTGCCAGAGACCTGGACAGCAAGATCCCAATGAACCCACCACCTGTCTTTCTTACTGACTCAGTGTGGCTCAGCTATCAGGAGACATGAACTAGCTAACTAGTTATATTGTCAGTCATAAAACACTGTTCAAGTGGGAAGCAGTCCCTACAAAGGTAAAAGCAGCCTGATTCACAGCAAGTATGAAATGTCGATCTAACACAATGTTGAGAAAATTAAATGTCAAGCACAATATAATGCAGAGCTGAAGACGACACAGCACAAAATGGAAGGAAACGGAAAGGGCTGCATGACGAGAAATCTCCAAATATATGTGATGGATAAAAGGTTGCGTGGAAAATTAAGTCTGCTCACTACTAGGAAGTTATGAGACAAATAAGTGAGGGACAGAGTCTGAAAAACATTTCATTTCCTGAGATCAGTCTCCTGTGAGAATAAAGTTATCACTTCAAAGTTATACCTGCAGGTAGTCAACACGTGCAGTCCTGACAAGACTTCAATTTTGAAAAACCTTATAAATCCCTAAGGATATCCCTAACACATACTCCACAGATCCCTAAAAATAAACTGTAGCAGAAATGTCCAAACTACAGGCCCCAAAGTGTAACAGGCCCCCATTGAACTTTAACCGAACATTTGCAATTCATGCAACATTCTCTTAAAATTTTAAAATATTCCTGAAATTGGTAGGCAATGCTATGATACTTTTTCATTATTTTAAGTTCAGGACTTGCCTAGTACTAAACTCACCCACATCATCAAAAGCGGATTGCTAACCTGCCTAAGTAAGAGAGAGCACTAAGAACACAAGTGTCAGACACTCAATTCTGTTAAGAACAAACCAAACTTAAACATATCTTCTCCTTTCAATCTAGAAACAACTGATACATTAAAAGAATGGCAGTAGATCGGAATATTTGGTTGCAAGCCTACGAGGATCTAAAACAAGCATGACAGAAAAGCAGCAAGCAGAAACTTTAATGACTGGCAGAAGTAACAGCAAAAATCCTGCAATATCAGAGCTCTCAATATTCCCTAATGGATCAGAGAATAAGATAGACTGTAAAACATGCTTGGCTTTAGGTTGATAAAAGCCCCATAAATACTTTTGAAGACTTACTAAGGTGTAAAGATCAAGACTGAAAGGAGCCAGGAAGCTTCTCCTCTCCCTCACAGCTGCTCCAAACCGCTTATTACATCAAGAACTGCTTTGCATTGTGCTTGAAATTCATGCCCACAGATGGCAAACCTTCCACTTCCTACAGCTGCTGGGGCTCCTGCAAGCTTACCTTTGCAAGCTTCATCTGACAGCAAAAGTCCAACAGCAAAGGAAAATAAAACTCTGAGGAAGGTAAGGGAAGAGGAGAGAAAGGACACAAAAACTTGGATATCAGCTTGGATACCGTGGGTTAAGTTGCTATACCAACTGAACCACTCAGGTAATTTCCAAAAATCTCACTATTCATTCTCCTATGGCTTAACTAAAAAACAGTACTATCTTCCACGATCCAGAGATTTCAACAACTACCTGATCCAATGAGAAAAGATTTAGTCATGCCCATTAATGCCAGGTTCACAAGAAGTCTGCATTGAAGGATGGAACAAGCCTTTAGGAACATAAACCATGGTCACATGTGTCTCCCTCAGGGACAGAAATTAAGAGTAAACTATTTCTGAAAGTGGAGAGCTACTAAACAGAAGTAAACAATAGTGAACAAACATGTCAGGAGCTGAGTTTTAAAGAAATACTCAAAATCATTGACAACTGTTAATCATAGGAAACGAAAACCAGGACATTAGAATCAGTGTACTCTTTTTGCTGAAAAAAAATAGATGTTTATTATCTTTCTGTTAGTGCAAGGCAAACTAGGTAGATCATTCTCTATAAGAGTATCATTTCTTTAATCTGAATTTAAAATGCAGCACTTTAACAAACTAATCCTTGGGTTTGGCATTACTTAAATGAAGTTGATAACCCAACTCTCTATTATTCAGAGTTTTTGCTTTGAATCAGATTCAAAACACTATGCTGAAAAGAAAACTCTGTCCTGCCAGTTTTTTTGGCAGAGAAACAACTCACACTGGAAACGTGGGAAAATGTGTTTTCCTTCCCCGGCCCACTAACTTGGCTAACATCATTCTTCATATGAGTCAAAGCCATCTCCCCTACAACCACACAAGTTAACAGCCATGTAGGGAACAAGCTTGAATGTAAAGAGGTGACACATGTTCTAACAAGTCTCTTCAAGGCCTATCTTTGGTGCGAGCAAGTCCACTGACATCTGAAAAGTAAAAGTCTCCTTTGAGACTTAGACATTTTTGCGGAAGTACAATTGGATCACCGTGCTCTTCTGCTGTCTTGCACTTTGGTGTTCTCCACCACAAATAATCTTGTCCTAAAACAGCTCCTGAGAATTGCTGAAAAATACCTGACAACAATGCAATGTACAATTTCAAGGTGTCGTTCGATTCCCACTATTTTACTATTAATAGAAGCTATTTAGCAATATTATTAATGCCTGCAAGTACTTAAATTACAAGTAAAACAATATTACGAATTGCCTGTACACCACACTTCCCTTCTCCTTCCCATGAAAATAGAAAAGAACATCAGAAAAAAACCAGAGCTCTATGTAGAAGCCAGAAGACTGCCCAGATATATCTCGCTATCAGAGCCCTAATGTATGGGGAGACTGTATAAAGTGCATCTCATCGTGGGGGCATAAATTGCATACCTTGCTTTGCAGTTCTCAGCAGATTTCAAATGCTCTGGTTGACTGACTTTAGCAGAAAGTCTTCACCTTTCAAGTCTCAAAGGGGTTACACAAACAATATTTAGGACAAAGCAAACCTTCACATTTGCAAAGACGGCTTCTCTAGTAGAAAGTTCAAGCAAAATGAGACAAGGATACACCTTGCTCTTCTGAAGTCTGAACCTGCAACACAGCACTTCCTCACCCAAGTTATTCACTTGCACAAACAGGTCCATGAAAATCAACAGCACTAAACTCACATTGTAAGTGCTCGCAGAATTGAGAACTTACTGAAAAACTCCGTTTTTTCAGCACAGCATAAAGAACTTGATCCAAGTCCCTTTGAAGTTGATCAAGAGTACTCCCACTCACTTTCCAAGAGCTGAGCCTGACTCCCACTAGAGTAAATATTTATTACTGAATACTTCATGTTTCCTCATTTGTTGAGTCCAATTTGAAAATCACTCAAGAATGAAAAATTAAGCTATCTGCCTTGAGTTCATGTACATATGACACATGCAGAGCAAGATGCCAGCCATAAGACTCTTTCCTAAAAAAAACAAACAAACAAACAAAAAATTATTAGGCCAACACAGGGTTCTTCCCTATTCTTGAGGAAGAGGCATGACAGGTTGAAGAAATTCTAGTTTCACAGTCATCCTACTACTGGCTTCTGGAAAAGAAAAGACAACAGGATCATAAGGCTCTATGAAAAATGGGAGAATAACAACTGAACAATAATAAAGCAGTATACATACAAAAGAATGTATAATAAAAAGATTAACCTACAAATTTTTCAAAGATAAATGCACAGAGGAAACTTTGCAATAAAAATTTTAGTGAGTGGCCTACACTTCTACATGCTGCCTGCATAGGCACTATTACTTTCTTCACCTACACATTGCTGAAGCACCAATCAGGAAATCAGCTAAACATATACAAAATTGGGTTCAGAAAAAGTATGTCAAGGAGCTCTGTGGCCCTGAAGCCATTTTGTATCAGAAAGAAATCAACAAAACTGTAAACTGAAGGCATGAGAAACCCAAGTAAGATGCCTGGAATTACAGCTTCTAAACAGAAATGTAAAATACCTCACTTCTTTTTCAACAGTGTCTTTCGTACAGCCAGGTTAAATTTTGAGAACAGTGTCAGAACAGAGGAAAGAAAAATTTTAACTGAATCATGGAGAGGGTAAAGAAACTACCCCAGAAAAAGGGTTGCAGCACGTACTGCTGCTTTAGGAATGACTTTTAAATACCAGATTTCAACTCCCTTCCAAAACAATGAACACATGCCATAGAGCTACAACAGCTCCAAACACCACATACCAGACCACACAAAGCAAGAGCAGGTGTGCACTATTTACATATACAGATCTAATTAATGGACACAAAAGGAGAACATCTTGAAGAGAAACAGGCAGTAACACACCACAAAAAGAAAGCACATACGGTATAGCAACTGAGGCGGCTGTATTTGTCTCTGGACATTTCTACTTTCACTCCTGTTCAGTGGGCTTATGTATTATGTTTTTCACAAAGCGGGAGAGAAAGAGAGCAATAAATTTATTTTTTTTTCTTCAATTCTCAGTTCTCCAATTAAATCGATTTTCATTGTTTGTTTCACAAATCTGAAAGTTGCCCTTCATTGTGGCAGCAGGGAGATTTCAGTTATCAAGTTAATATAAAGATTTTTTTTTGTACTAGGTATACAATATGTTCTCTTAAAAGTAAGTTAACACACATTCAGATGTTCAGATAAGTATACCAGCACATAAATGTCACTGGAGCTATGGCATTATCACTGAAATATTTAATCTTGCAAATCTGAAGGCAACGGGAATTTACTACTGATGCATTTTTCTTCTCCCCCCCTCCTTCGGTATAAAGTAGTTGAATGGTGAAATATAAAAGCATATAGTCCTTTACTAGTCAGGTGCTTATGCGTGTAATACGTATTTGTTCCCCAGCATCCCTACAACAAAAAACAGCTGAACAATCCCTAGCTGTACCCACTTAATACACTTCATACAGGACAAGTACCTCCTGCTTATCACTTTTTGACTTTGTGCGTTACATCTTCTCACTTCCCCGTTTCCCACTTCTAAAACTTATATACACTATTCTTCACTCTCTTCCAAAAGCTGAGTATGATGTTGAGTCTTTAAAGCAAAGAGGATTTTAAAAGAAAAAGTCTACCCAGAAGACAAAACGAGTATCACACACACCCACTGCTGCAAACAGATCCTGAACACACCTTTGAGAGTTGTATTATTCATTGAAGCCACCAACCCCTGGCCAAACGATCCCTTCCACTGACAATAGCGTCCTACTACTTTCCATTAAATCCAGGCCTG
>NW_009625000.1:0-1102 GCF_000690535.1 Cariama cristata | reverse complement strand
CTCTTGCCCTCCCTAGGTGAAAGAACAAAGGAATAAACCATCACTGCAGGTCATTAGCTGATTTGATTGGCAAAACAGAAGGACAGCCAAGTATATCAGCAAGTGATTTCTACCAGGTTCTCTGCTCTGCCAGCACCCTCTGCTTTCTGCAAATTCAGCTGCCATCAACTGGAGCCCCAGAAACACAGAAGTGACAGCATTATTTACTTGCGGGTAACAAGAAGAGTACATGTACTAAACGTAATGAACTGGGTCACCAGAACAGCCAGGCTGTACGCCAATGTGACAGAAATTACGCTCTTTTTTCTTTGTGGAGCACCCTCAGGTATCCTGCGTGACACGATCAAAGCGAAATAGCACTTAGGTGCTGCTGTCTACTGCTGCAGCACTTCACTTCACATGCTAGTACACCCCACTAAGGTCTACAACTCCCCGGCGAGGGGTCAAGGGCACCCAGCTGGAGTCACTGGCTGTGACGGCAAACACCACATCCCTGCCACCCGTGGGCAGAGCCAGAGTGCAGGCAGGTCCCCGTTTCCAGCAGTAGCTTTTCAGGCCTGTCTAGGATCAGCCCTGGAGCACTGGATGACTTGATGGGGGCAGGGGCGTGGATGAGAGGAAAGTTATTTTGACTAACACCTGTAGTCGGTCTCCAAAAATCTTGTGCTACCAGCCCCATTCAGAAGAAACCAAAAAATACTCCTAAGGAGCCAGCTACGAAGAGCTCATGAACATCACTTAGTACCTTTTAGAAGACGTACAGAAAATAAACTTATCTTTTGTGTAGAGGTCTGCAGCGGTTTGAGAACACGTTGGCACTTCCTCAAGGCATTACGATAACGCTATCTAGAGCCGCCCAACTCCACAGCATGCATTTAAGGAACACTACGCTGGCTCTTTGAGCACGTCTCTCTCTTTTACTAATGACATTTCAACTCAAGGAGCAGAAAAGGATTTGATACACAGCCAACAACAAATTGCCGTACAAGCGTTCCCGCAATCCGAAGGTCTCTCTCAGAGCCTGCTCTCCTGCTACACTCCAGCACAACTTTTCCCATTTAAAGCCCCGACAAGCGGCAGAGCGGGGCAGGCTCCTGCGGCC
>NW_009624999.1:0-29501 GCF_000690535.1 Cariama cristata | reverse complement strand
GGCTGTGGTTTTTTTTCCCCTCCAAAAAAACAAAGAGAGCCAGGGCACAAAAGTGTGGGTTGGCCCGGGCGGCAGAGCTGCCCCAGTGCCGTCCTAAAGCAGGCTTGCGTTAAGAAGTCAACAGCCAGACCGTGGGCCTGTGGAAAATCATCTGTAGTCACAGCTCAGCCCCGAGCGTCACACCCTTAAGAGAGGCACTGTCTTTAGGCCTTATTACTTCTTGCTTTTCAGGTGCCAATAACTCTTTTCCATCAATTGTTTTAATTCATTTTTATAATATTGAATGAGAAGCACTGGAGAGCAGACCTCCTTTGATTTGGACCGTGTGACTTCTTACCAGGCTTTAGAAAGGACTTTGTGCCCCAAAACTTCCCTGTTCTTGACAACTTTGTCACGGAGGCTGACAGGCTTCATCCCTCCCCACAAGCCTCACCTCTCTGGGGTACTGTAGAAGTACAAAATAGACATTTTATTGAAGGTAGGAACACGCAGCTGGGGTCAGACATCTTCCCCAGCTGCCCTGTGAGGAGACCCTCACACCGCCGGCCAGGCTGCGTTTGTTCCAGCCCCGCTTCTACAAGTACCCTCCTTACACCTGCAAAAGGACAATAAAAATCATTTTCCAAACTGAAGGTTTATATTAAGACAGGATGCTTTCTTTTACTGTGGTGACCTACCGAACCTCTGCCTACAGTATGAAAGATCTGCCTCTAAATGATAATTAAAAATTCACTGGCACCTGCATGTGCCATTATTTTCACACAGTAATGCTTAATACTGAGGTATTAAGTAGTAACGTCATACTACTTTATTTCACGTTCCTCATGAAGATAGGTGAATGCATAAGTGCAGAATAAAAGTCCTTTCTAAAATATAGTAGTAGCTCAAGATTCTGATGTTACTAAGATACAAATTTCTGCAGATATCATTTGTAATTTCTCCAACATCTCAATGGCACTTGTCAAAGACTCTCAGTGGACTAAGAGCACTGCTGTTATGTTAAAATATTTTCACTTTTTGAATTATCAGGGCTAAGAGCACTGCTGTTATGTTAAAAGATTTTCACTTTTTGAATTATCAGTGAATAGTTCAGCTTAATGATGATTTACTTCGATCTTTGAGAGTCCGACAGGTCAGGGAACGTAGTTTACAGCTCTGAGTATTGCCAGGTAATGTGCCACCATTGGAGACTTGCTATTCTTCAAGCTACCAGAAGCAGTCAAATGTGTTTGTAATATGAAAATATGTAAGAGCTCCAGTATTAGAAACCTAAAAAATCTAAACATTGAGGAGTCAGGCAAAACATCTGCATTACTTATTTTCTTATCTTGTAGCAATTGCCAAAACCTGCAGTCTGGTTTCATAGCACGGTGTGCTATTAATATTGGAAAGTCCGTTCGTGTACTAGAAGTGGGGTTTTTTAATGGCCTTCTCCATAGACCTTTTCCAGCATGTCATTTCTCTTATGCTTAAACACTTTCTAATGTTCATCACAAACGTATCTGTCACCGATTTATGCCCACGTGCATTGTGCGTTCTTGTGCCAGCATCATCCTTTTAGCTTAAATAGTACTTCTTCACCTTTATCTGTGAAAGAAAGTGGAAAGGACAGTCATCTTGTTTAAAAAATTAAGACTCCAAATTCTTCCAGCTTCTTACCTGTCTTGGCACAACAAATAGTGGAAGAGTAACTCACTGAAAGAGAAGGTGTCTCACAGGAGCAGACATGCTTTTTAGTGGAATATGTCTACTTTTAGGAGCGAGGGTCCCAAACAGACATGGCTCCTACTAACATCATTCTGCTAGTAGTTCTTCTTACTATGTATGATCAGTTCTCCTTCACATGTCTGAAAGTGGGAAGGCAGTACTTTGCTATCTCTTACTAATGCTACATGAAAATTTGATTTGTTCAAGTCGGGGACCAAATATTTAAAGATATATATTCATTGTAAAGATTGTCCTTAAACAGTATGTCCCCATGTTTTTTACTAAAAAAAAAATAAAACAAGGGAAGTGTGATCAGCTTGAGCAAAGTCTTCATTCAGCTTGTATTGGAACACTACCTATTCGTGCACTTGCAATAAAACTGTTTTATAGATTTACAGAACTGCTACAGAAGGTAGTGACAGTAGCAATTTTTTTTTAATCTCATAATTTAGGATGCAGCAGTCATAGACAGGAGACTGAGCATTGAATTTTAAATAGTCCATCCAAGTAAATAGATTTAGAGTTACGCTGTCAAACAGCACAGGAATCATAGTAGCAAACTAGGGAATAGCTCTGTTTTAATACTGTTCAAATATACATGCAACTAGCAATTTATATTTAAATGAGGAATGCTGAAGGAAGTCAGACAATATGGTATAATGACAGTGAAAACATTTTGACTATAGAGTCCCACTCATGAATACAAACCTAGGATGAAAAAAGTAATTTTTAGATTCTTTATTCATTTGGATGAACAAAAATGTGGCTATGTTTTTGTCTGCTAAGAAACTAATTAGAAACACTGATGAAGAAAGAGCATTGACTTAAGCCTTTGCTTTCAGACGAAGAATTTCCAAATTTGCATCATGACCATGTCGTGATTGCCGTCCTTCCTTCCTTCAGGCTCCCAACTGCAAACACCAGCGTGAACACCCACTTTCCTGTTGGCCTGGTGGCTCCGCTCACAGCCGTTACAGCCTCATGCAGATTAATGTCCTTAGCTTGGAGACGTTAGAGCACGCATGCCTGGAAATGTCAATAGGTATGCTATTCCCGGCAGAATACCGTAGAAAAACTCCCGTGGTCTCCATCTAGTTTTTGTTTCACAGAGATAGGCTGGGTGGGAAGCAGGGGGAGGTGTGTAACCGCCTTTTCTGAGCTGGAGGATGTGGTTGGGACACAAGTTGGAGCTGAAAGGTACCCACGGTGCAGAATTACCGAGACTCATTCTACCTAACCTTAAATTTTTAATTGGGACATTAAGAAAGAAACATAGGCTCTGTAGATACTTACACTTAATGGGCAGCTCCAAGGGGCTATCCAGCTGGTCTTTTGCCATTAACTATAATGAGACCCTTGGGTGATGATGCATCTAAATTGATGACCTAGTTACAAACCAAAAGCTATTCCATGTAAATGTGCACTGATTTCTAGTCCAGTCTTGTTCTTGAAATAGTTTGTAATCTGGGAAAAAAATTGTTGCTTTTTAATACTTCACTCTCTCCATCTACAAATGATCTTTTGTAAAATGTCTTGACAGCTGCGTAGAATAATAATTGCTGTGTAAGTTCTCCTAAGTCATGTATTTATCCGGACATACACACACACACACAAGAATCCAAAATTGGCATGTTTATATCTGGATCTTTCATTTTTTGCATTAATTTTACTAATACCATTGCAAATGTATAAATTAAAATAAAGGAGTACCTGGCTGTGATAGTCTTTCCTATGATGTTCTGTTATCAATGAGGCAAAATAAAGTAGGTTTACTAAGTATAGATTAAATATTCTTACATTCACGAACATATTTGCTATTAAATTCTAGTTACATAGAATATCACATTAAATACTATAATGCATGGACTGCAGTAGGGTACTTAAAAGACAGTAGCCATACAATTCTGAGAAGAAGACCCCATTATAATGACAGTACCATGTATCAGATTTTCAGAAATTCTGACATGTAAGAATTAAACCAATTGATATGTAAGAGTTAGACTGATTTCTAAATATTCTTGAAAATCCCATTTGCAGTGTTAATAACTGCATTAATTAGAATGGAGGTTAGAATTGTGGTTAGCTTAGTTTTAATAGAATGCAAATTTCCTGAGTTCAAGGGAATCAACTAAAGCTTAAAGCAATTAACAGCTGGGTTTAGGAGCGAGGAAAAAAAAAGTAATGAGCAGGGGAAACTACATCAGTGAGGGAAGAGAGAGCAGTCAGACATAGCTTTGGCAGGATCTGCCTTAGTCTGAAATGCATCTGTAGTAGAGCTTTAGTGGAAAGACACATGTAGAGTTCCTTGACCATATTCCATATTATCAGTAAGACCAAGCAATACAATGGAAATAGAAAATTGCAGTTATGCTTACAGGTTTTTTTGTGGATTTTTTTAAGCTAATCTGTTTTATATTTGTGATTTTTGTATGTGCTATTACCTTCATGAATGGAGGATATAGCCACAGGATGGTAAACATAAAAGGAAATACACCAACAACTTTAAATTGTGCTAGGGTTTGGGGTTTTTTTTTCCTATTTCATTTAATGTATATTTATTGCAAAGTTCCTGATGAATTATATGCTTTTCTTTCTACATAAGCAGAGTTCAGATCTGCTCACAGCAGTGAGGGTATGAATAAAACTGGTGTGGTATTGTTCCAGGGACTGTTTAAATATAAATAAATCGGGTAAGAATGGTAAATCACTGCAACCGATCCATAATCTGGGTTATCTTTAAATCAACCCTTAGGAGTATAAATCAGCTAACACTGAGCTCAGCGTTGTCCGTTAGGTCACTGACTGAGCTTCAGCAAATCTGAGGATGCATTCACTGGTTTAAAGACATGCTTTAATATTTGCTGTATCCTGATTTCATAAATACAATGCCATTTGCTTTTCATTTAGCCAGGTTTATGTTTTGAAATTACATTCCTATCAATTCAATGCCACTCTTCAAGTCTACAGTTTACGGACTGTGAACATGTGTATCTGCGTAGCTGAGGCAGTATTTCTACAAATTTGAATTTAATGACTCCACGGAGCTCTAAATGAAAGCAAGAAGGCCTTGTTTTGAAACTTGTGTTCTTCACGTGGATTATAGTAGGTTTTCCAGCATTTGTCTGAAATTTTCTTTAAATTGCTTATATTCAGTGAATTTGTGTTTACTTCTCTCATCGATTCTGGTGTATTTTGCACTGATATCCTAATTTCTCTGCTGATAAACTAAGAAAAGGTATGAGAAAAGTAACTCTTTATATAAGTTACTCTTCCCTTCCTGGTTTACAATACTAAGAACACCTAATATGCTCCTTTGATTAAGTTTCATGCTACCTATTTCTGCATTTCCTGATTTTTCTAAATCCTGCTACTTTTTTCTGTTGTTTTTAATCTTTCCTTTCTGATTACACTCAAGCTCTTCCTAACGGATTCCTGTCAGTAATCAGAGCTGCGGAAGACCACTTATTCCTTTTGACAGAGCCTCCTAGGCTAATGCAACTACCTGGCATAGTCAACCATTTTATCAATCCCTTTAACCTTTTAAAATTAGTGCTCTTGCCACTTTATTTGTTTAGATTTTTAAGAGGCTCTCTGGTGTACTATCTGCTTACAGATATTTTAGAATTCTAAATCAGGTTTAGTGTATTAAAAATATGAAAAAATATATAGAAGAAATCATCCTCCATGAAAATAATGTACAGTGTTTTGCAAAATCACTCATTTCTGTCCCATCTGCTCCCTCTTTTCTTTTCCCATCCCCTGTACTCTACCACAATTAAAAAAAAAGTAAAAATCATGCATAGTAAAATAGAAATGTTTCAAGTAGACTAATTCTTCTACATATTTTGAAAGTCCTTGGTAACACAGCACCTACGTAGCATACTTGGCACGTTTCCAGTTTCAAGATATGGAGTGTAGAAGTATCTAAGTTTACAACTTTCTAGAGGAAAGAACCTGAAATGAGACTACAGAGTAGTAGTATAACATGCTGCCGCTGTATAGCATGGCATCTTCAGCAAAGAAAATCAAATCTCATATATTAGATCCTTTAGATACTCTGTTCTGCAGGCTCCCTTCTGGACCAAACTCCAGTCAGTGTGCAAGTGAGTGTGTAAATACACACCGATTCCGCTCTCTGGAACCCGCAGTTTCCTTTGGGCCCTTGGTGTGGCCAGTGGCTTAATGTTTAGCTAAAGTGATTGACAGTTCCGTATGTGGGCAGATATATCAGGGCAATGTGCCTGTAGCTTAGAGAATGAACTGCTGCTGCCTCTGCTTAAACTTCTGTCCAGCCTGTCTAGGCACCCGTTCCTCCTCATAACCATTAAAATCTACCTATTTGGGAAGTTGCAACTGAAATTCACAATATAATGACTTCATTTTATTCTGGTGAGACTTAAGCTATCGGAACTTTTTTCTTTGATAATGAGTTGAATCTAGTGCCCAATACATTTGGCACACCTGTCCTAGATATATCAGGATATTTTCACTATACATACACTAGGAATGGAAACATAAGGAAAAAAAAATCTTTGGTAATATAGGAGATTGTTACGGAGTTAGCCTAAAAAATTCATATTTCTGTGCAACACAGAAAAACGTGAAATGATTGAAATCTCAATGTTTTGTGTACCATTAAAGTTTGAGTGGCAGTAGATAATTTCTTAGTCCTATCTGTTGTCTGGTTTGAGTGGTCTCTTTCCTTCTTGTCCTTTTCAATCTCCTTCACTTCAGGCCCTGTAGCTGCAGCAATTTAGGCTATTATATGAACATATTGTACAATATTTTATGTGAGGTGACTCTGGAAATTCAGTCTTGCCTGAGATTCATGGAAAGTGTCATCCATCAGGTCTCAGGAGGTTTTCTCCAGCTCCTCTAGCACACTTACTGGGGTAATACTTGTTTTGACACAGGATCTTCAATCAAGAAAATGAGTGATTAGTTTTATAGGTCCTTATTAATAATATAAACCTACAAAAAGTAATTAAAATGTGACATGGTTCATCAAACATAATTTTGTTGGACTCATTTTTGTGCGTATGTTCAGCATCAGGAACACAGATTATGCATAATGCTGTATAGAAGAAAATACAGATGGGATTTCCAATGGATAGACTGTCATTTGCTGAACTACACAACATAAATTAAGAAACTGAGGTATTAGAGGAGGCAAGCTATGTTTCTTTCAAGATTATAGTAACTGGAATGGTTGTCATGAAAAATTTGCTAATTTTACCCTGGATAAATAGCTATATAGATATATCAGTCTGTGAATTAAATGCACTTCTCCACCTATCCTAAGAAACACCGGGAGCACTGACTTAACCGTTACTGTGATCTAAATTGTTACTGAATGCAATTAGCGGAGGAGTGATCATTGTGTAACACAGTGACTGCTGTGTAACGCACTTCTGTTGCATGAAACTAAAATTGTCTAAAGGCAAAGATCTTCAGCGAGGTCTGTGTAGGTTAACGGCACTGAATGAAGGTAATGAAATCCTGGAAACCTCTGCCTCCATATTCAGACCTGATCCTACATTGCTCTGCAGTGGGATAACTGCACCCGTCAACCAAAGGCAATTTTCTCGCTAGCGAGGACCTGGCGCTTACAGCAAATTGGATGACATTCTCTGTGCTGTGGCTACCGTACTCTTTGTATGTCAAGAATGACCTTGGAGAATAAAATTCACTGGAGTTCAACTTGTTGTGTAGCTGCTGGTATTTAAAGCAGGATAAACAGAAATTAGAGTATGAACACTTTCACGGTATTACAAGACAGCTGTACTAACTGATATGCCTGATAGGCCACGGCTCTGACGCTTGGTGTTGTTATTGATCATTAGTTCCCTTCCCTATGAAATTCTGAATTTCAAACGGAAACAAAAATTTTCTAGAATAAGAAGTAGAAAAAATATTTCTTTCCCAAGTAAAGAAAATTCTTTGTAAAAATAATGTTGAAATAATTTAAACTCCTTTGCATAGAAGACCTTTACATTAAATAACATGACGTTCCAGAAAATCAGGCTCTGATGCTTATCGCTGAAATCAGAACTCTGAGACCCCTTGCTCACCGCTGCAGAGACTTGGAAGCTATTTTGGAGGGTCTCTGGAAAAAAGTGTCCCCCGCCCCAGACTCTCTGTTATAGTGTCCAGTCTTGCCTCCCGCATTAATTTCCTGCCATGCTGAGGAAAAGGTTGCATAATGTATTTTTTTTTTGGCTAAATGGCCCTCAAGGTTGCAAGCTTGGGCAAAAGCCTTCACATCAGTATTGACTTCTGCATTATACCGATAGTAATCTGCATGACTAAGCCAGGAACCCAGGAGTCCTTGGTTTGACATTGGTGAGAGAAAGGCAGAATATTGCGACAGAAAGTCTCTGTTCCTAAAAGCTCTCCAGCCAGACCTTCAGCTTCTATAAGTTGACTCTGCTGTGAATCTGGAATATGATTTAACATTACTTTTCCTTCTTTAGGGACAAGAGTCATTGAAGCCAGTATTTCAAGTTATAGCTCCTGAAGATGCAGGTCTTTATTAGTTGTCTTGTTATATGACATGCGTAGGAAACACAATTCTACTGCTTTGGCTAAAGCAAAGTGAAAAGCCCCATTATTTTTAAAATTAAGTACCGCTACATAAAACCGTACAGAAATAAACAAATAATGTCTGCATTTTCTGGTAGTTCAAAATGGCTGGGGAGCTAAACAAACTAAAAGACAGCTACTCGCGACAGTATCTCCTGAGGGAATATAATTACAGTTTCATGTTGCTAGTTCCTCTACCTTGTCTTTTGTTCTTGGGTGGCAGGAGAGGGAAAGATAATTAAAACCAAGGAGAAGAAACAACTAAAACCACAGTGCCATTAACTGAAATAGCACAATAGGCACTTACACGTCTAGAAATACGAAACCATTTTTGCGTGTCCTTGTTTCCAGCTGTAAATGTGAATTTGTAGAATTAAATGGTGTCTTTGGGGGCTGTGTAAAGTGTTACTAACAGTTGCTGCATTATAGCAATGATTCTGTCGAGGTGTGCTACAACTGGAAGTTACAAGCCATTCTGTAGCGCTGAACCTTGAGCCACCGTTCAGCAAAACTCTTATACCTTCCCCTACGTACATCTCACCCCCCTCCATATTTACCTCCTATCGTTTAAGACCTGTTCACGCAGTGACTGGATCACAGAGAATCGTTCAGTATGGCTAACAAAATGCTGTCCAGTAGCAATATACGTGGAAATGGAGGGCTATGGAGGACTGAAAGGGTTAAGTTCATCCCATTAGGAAATCTTAACGCCCCATACAGCGATAACCTGTAATCTGTTTTAAATATGACCATGCGTCTTCATGAAGTTGAAATGTATCCCACAAGAAAGGATCTATAGGGACCATCCTTCGTTCCCTGTAGGCCTCCTTACGGCTGGAAACTGTGGGAGACTCGACTCTATCCGGAGGTGCCAGCAGTTTACCCGAGGTTTCAAGGGTCTGCTGCTAGCAGGTACAAACAATCCACAGAAAAACCCTATGGTAAGTTTGCCATGAGACTTGCAAAGACATAGACTAGTAATTCCCTGCAAATAACGTTTCAGCCTTGCGATTACATTCGTGCCTAGAAACTTGTAACTGAAATTTGTTATTTGTTTACGGTAAACACTTATTTGAAACCACATTGTCTATAAGGTTCCTGGTGTGTCAAGAGTGCTGAAAACTGCATATCTCCAAACCGTACTTACTTTCTGTCAGCTTTATTAAATAATAAACAAATTGGTAGCATATTTTTCCTGTGTTGGGAAGAAATATAACCCCGACTCCCATAAATCTAGCTGAACTATTATGCATCACGATTACCTAAGTTCAAGCTGTAGCACAAGTCTGGCTTGAAACTTTGTCAGCTTTAAAATTCAGCACAAAGTTGTGAACAAGCCCATTTTGGAGTGTTCGCCATTCAACGTCTCAGTTGTATAGTCACTGAGCTCTCCTGTTGTCCTTCAGAAATCCTGAAGTACTTCATGATGTTGGGCATCATTTGCTTTGCTTTACTGAGAACTGAACAGACACGGAAGACTTTGATGAAGTATTCACGCAATCAGTTTATACTATATTCGGAATAAAATTCAGAGCTCCTGAGGAAGAGAAGCGTTTATTGTGAAATCTGCTTTGTGGGTCTGAATGTCTCCCAAACATGAAGTTTGTCATGAAACATATGAATTATACAACTCTTGGTGGTTTTTCGTGAAAACAACCAGATGTGGTAGTTTGACAGTGCAACCAGCATTGCGTGTCTGCTTAGGTACATGAAGTGTACAAGCTACTCAGTTCACACTGATTATTAAGTGCTGCTATCAAATAGTGAATTGTGTGGGCAAATGTAGACGTAGGTAGATAAATTTGAATTTCACACTTTTGTTTCCCTGACAGGTAAGGCCAGTTGCCTGGGCTGACTCTCCCCTCCTTTGGTTTACAGGCAGCTACTTCTCCTAATGAGCTTCTGGAGACAATTTCATTTGTCTAAGCAGAGAAGCAAAACAGATCAATTAGTCAGACTGTAAGTTTGGTACTGCAAAAATGAGAAGAAAAAGCAGTTCATCTCCTTCTGATTCTCTTTTAGATTTATTTTTCTTTAATTTCCCAGAGGAAACTGGAAGGATTTCAAGATGACATGTGCCATACTGCAGTCTCAATTAGTTTACAGTGAAACAGTGCCAGAGCAGGGAGATACAGCTTTACTGCATGGCATCACGTGGAATCTAGGAGCTAAATTAAGCTGCCATTCTTGTCTCTCATGATCTTTTTTTTAAAAAAATCTGCAACACAATAGAATTTCAGTGTGCTGAAAAGGAATGTTCTTTGCTTACTTATGCTTCAGTGTTACGTCCTGCTGCTTGCATTTAGAATTTAATCCCTTTTCCTTTTCAGTTACAACAAATGGCTTGGTAAGATAACTGCCGTAGGAAGACCAAATGAGAAGAGGAATATAGGTAGTGGGTGAATCTGATGTCCCTTCGGATGCTGGGCAGCCCGCATTCGTGCAGCATCGGGCAGAGCCCAGGTGGATTTTCTCACGGCATGCTGCGCAGAGCAGATCCAGTCTGTGGAGAGAAGCTCTCCCCTTTGGTCATTTGAGCTAAGATACAATTTCCTTACAAGAAAACAACTCTGTTTCTAAAGGATGCTCACATGAGGACTTTTTGCTGCAATTTTCCGTACAGGCAAGGCCGTGCAGGTGGCATAACAACCAGTATGGAGTGGGAGCTGCCTGTTGCATGGAGCTGGCTGGGTTCAATCCTGTGTGCCCAAAGGATTTGTGCGGCAGCAGCCTGCGCCTGCTCAGGCTGTCAGCTGGACCACCTTGACGTACAGTGGTCTCCCGGACAGGATGTATATTAACACAGAACCTTTCCTGGTACTTCAGTGTAGGTACATTTATTATGTCGTCCATCAGCTGATGCCCAGATTCACCGTGGGGTGCTACTGGAAAGAATCAGAGCAATTGTTTATTAGTGTTGGGCTGGAGATGCTTCTTAAGTGAAAAGAAAGTGCAGAGAAGAGGTATCTGAATTTATTTTACCACTACCAGGAAATTCTGGACAATAGTGGAGAACTACTAATTAACCACCGGTTTCACGCGGCTAGTTTTATTTGTCAGGCGTTCAACTCAATCCTATTTTCATCTTCAGTTACCTATTCCTAACTTAGCACTTGGTAAACAGAAGTAATCGCGGTCATTGTGTTTGTCCCATAACTAATCAATACAGAAGACATATGATTAAGTGCATGGATTATTACTCTTTGTTGTACACCTGTATGCAGAATGACTTGTGGACTTTGTGACTTTGCTGTGGCTTCTGGCTTTTGAAGAGTCAACACAGCAAAGGGAAAATGCGCAGAGAGGCCTTCTCTTTGCATTTTGCTCCCACGGTCATTGTGATTGGCAGATTGTACATATATTACAGCGAGAAGTATGTACACATACACGGAGGGGAATAATCTCTAGAGAATGGTCATGAGGACTTTCTACAGGTACCTGAGGAATCATACCTTGTGTCGTCTTCTCCTGTTACTCTGGATCACCGTGTGATTATTCAATATTACCAGTGGTCGGTCTGTTACTTTTTTTGAGGCAGCAATGCTGGCCAATGGCTGCCAAAAAGTTCTCGAATTCACTCGCCTGGTGATACAATTCCTCAGACCGATCCTTTTAGCTTTGTGGGATACCTGTCCCAGTTTCCAAACTCATCTTAGAGTACAAATGCTCTGAAGTGGTTTGCTTTGTGTATCGTTCCACTGCAATTAGTCATTTCCAGACAAGCAATGAGCCCTCTACCTACTGGTGTCACTTGAACTTACCTTTAATACTACCTGACTTCAAAGAGAAAAATATATTTCTTTATTTAAGCAAAAGACTAGGTGGGGGAGGGGGGGGGGAAGCAGTTGGGAATGAAACAAAAATATGCAATCTTGAAGTCTGTTTCATATGGAAGTGTCTTCCTAGCTGTCACTTTGAATTTTTACAGCACATTTCAGCCATAGCAGCCTAGGGATCGACTTGGCGACCACTACTCTGCCTCCAAATATTCTCCCAGTTGGCCCCTACGTCTCCTTGGTATACTGGATTCTAGCTGGGATAACTGGAGCTAGAAATAGCATTGTTGATGTGCTTTGCTGCGATAAAAGAAGCAGGGGAGGTAAGATCTTGTATTAGATCATCTGAGATGGGATATAAGCTACATGTTTGTATAAAAATATTTCCTTTTTAACAAGGAAGGCTTATTATATTTCAGTTTTTTTGAGCTCTTCAAGAGACAGCAGTGCTAGTGTAAGCTGAACTGGAATGCTTGTCTCCAAACTCATGAAAGGTTCTTCAACGTGTGAATTCCCTGCTCATGTTTTCCTTCTCGCTGAGGAAAACAATTGTATTCTAGCTGCAAATTAGCCTTTCCCTTTTCAGGCAGAAAAATTTACATTTTAAATCCCTTGTTTTTCCAACTGATTGCAAATCGCGTATCATAAAAGTTATCCACTGTGTAATTGTTTCAGTTGTATATAGCTTTTCTGACTTGCTAAAGTGACTGCACACCACACCTTAATCAACCCTGTGTCAACATTAAGAGCAAAGTACATATAGTAAACATCTTGTGTATTGAGCTGGACTCAAGCGTACTTGGTAGTTCATTGACTTAGTCTGATTTGAACTTAAAATTAATGTTTTCATGACCTCAAAAGTGATAGAATAGAGAGACACAGTGTCTTTAAGGTTAATACAGTAAATCAAACTACCTTAGATATGAAGATAGGCAGGACAACAAATGCAAGCGAAAGAGACTGGATTTTTCAATTCGGTGTTTCAACCTAAATGAAGTATTTACTACAGCAAAAGGGGAGAGCAGAGCAGGAGAATAAGCCAAATTTGTATTACAAGTATAGATATTAAGCAAAGTGCAAAATTTGATAATAGGAATTGTAGATGGGGAATGGTGGATGACAGGACAATAAATTTTGTTTAATATACTCTCTTTCCCCCCCTTTCTGAATAATGTGGGCAGCCTGCCTCATACCTGCAATAGGAGTGCAGGGGAATGGGTAGAAAACGATAACGGTTTTGTTAGCATGAAAGAGTAACCTGTGCACCCAGCACATGTAGTCTTGTGTTGGTTACCGAGGAAAAAAAACGTGCTTCCTCTTCACTGCCCTTCTGAGAGGATCCCAGGGCACCCGTTAGATGCGATGGGATTTTCAGACTGCGCTTGCTCATTCATTCCCCGCCCAGTGAATGTCTCTGTGCGCGTACAACTTCCTCAATACCTACCACTAAATGAACAAATCTTTAAAGTAGCTTTATTTAAAGCACTGCAATATTTCCAGAAGGATGTCAATTTTAAGCATGCAAAATTTGCACCGGTGTGAGAGCGTTTTGACGCTTGTATTTATTGGCAAGCATCAGTTTTTTGAGAAGTATTTTCCTTGACTTTCTGCTTCACTTTGTAAGATGGAAAATAGAGCCTCTGGTTTTTAACTTAAAAAAAAGTTTTAATAAATTAAGAAAAAATTAAGAGTACATTCATGGGGGAAATAACATTAAAAGCTCTTTTTTTACAGCTGGAGTGTCTGTATCGTAATCTCTGGTTGGGAAGCAGCAGCTGGAGAAATTGTATTCACCAGGAGAGGGCTCCTGCAGCCTTCTGATATTATTGAACTTGGGAGCTCGAAGACCCAAAGGTGTAGCTACAGAAAAATTCACGCAAGAACTGCTCAAATCGGATTATGTTCACCAGTGTGCCATAGTTACCATAAATGTAAAACTGAAATACTAAGTCTGATTTTACTGAAACACTAAAAAAAAAAAAGGTGAAAAATAAGGATGCTGTTGCAACTCGGCTCAATTTCTTCCTTTATAAGGCTGTTGTTGAATGTTGTCAAACAGCATTTAAATGATATTACAGAAATCAGCTTTGTAAACAGCACCACCACTGCCGTGCAGATGAAGACTACTGTGCTTGGCTTTGCCGAGGAAATTCCAGAGACTTATGAAGTCCCTTCATTTTGGGGTGCTTAATGTGGTTTAATCACTATTAGGGGAATAGAAATTAATGTTTCGGATAGGAAACAGGATTTTGTTTTGCATATTGTTTATGAGTTTTTGCTATCCTTCAAATAACCTTATGTATCACGAAGGATAAATTTCTATCATGATACAAACACAGAATCAGCCTGGCTCTCCCACCTCTTATTACACCTCTTATTTCTTAAAAATAAATACGGTAAGATCTTTACATGAATGCTATTGCATAAATAGTGTAACAGATGGTGTCTTCATTTCTGCTTTAAACAAAAGAAAGCAAGGTTATTTGTGTTCCTAACAGTGGTTAAATGAGCTGTGCTTTTTAGTTCTTGTTTATCATTGTAAATTACAGGTTCAGTTCTGCTTACAGTCTACTGTAAGCGTTATCCCATGAAATTCATGCATGGAAAGTAGAAATCAGTTTATTATGGTGCGTGCAGTCAGTACTATAAGCAAAGAAAATAAACTGTTATTAATTTATGGTGTGTTCTTTAAATAAAAGCTTTTTCTAGTCTAGTTTTTTTTGGTGGTGGTGGTCATAAAATTCTTGGTCATAAAAGACATAGTTATGTCTTACAAAAGTTATATAAAAGACATAGTCATGTCTTTTATAGATGTTCATAACTAAAGGGATGGGTCAGAAGTTCTATTTCAGCAAAAACAACTGTCAAACTGTGAAAAAGAAACCTTTACCTTTCATGTATTTGAACAAACGTCAATGCAATATGCTGCAGCATTCCCATAGTTTTTTAGGGGTAGCTTGATGTAGTCAACCTCTCGTGTTGACAGATGTGCTCCCTTTTTTTCTAGTGCTACTCTCTTTAATCTTTTCCACGGTAGTAATTCAACAAAATCTTTTAGCAGGATCAGACCTATTGTGCCATATAATGCACCAACAAAAATGGAGGGAATACCTCAATAGCAAAGGGCAGTTTGGTGTCGGAGCTCTAATACAATGTGAAGGTGCTCGGATCAGAGCCCATACCAGAGTCTACCTCCAAGGAGTTAAAATAAATTTATCTTAAAGAAAATAAACAAAACTGCATATCCAACTATCTACCATTTTTTTGCCATACTATTAGTGAGTCCCTAGGATCCTGGATGTATTGAATTGGACTTGGCAGTGCTAGGTTTATGGTTGGAGTCGATGATCTTAAAAGGTCCTTTCCAACTTAAATGGTTCTATCATTCTATGAATTAATCGGCTAGTCCTGCACTGCCAGATTTCTTCATTCCACTTCATCTCCGGGAAGCGATTCCTCATTCCCTCTCCAAAAAGTCTCACAAGGGTGTCTTCCACAACTTTCTGGAAAGTCTCCAATTTTAGACTGTTTCAGATCAAGAGGGAAAACGAGTACCATAAGAGTTTGCAGACTCATTCACTGCTTTCTTTTCAGCCATCTCCTCTCTTCCGTGCCAGCAATAGCACTTGAAGGCCCCTGCTGACTGCAGGTGCGATGATGTGCAAGGGAGGAGATTGGTGTTACGTGCCCCTGAGAACTCCTGGGAACTAACAGTAATTTGTCTGACAGAAATGGCCTTGGAGCAGCTTTTCTGAAGAACGGACTCCCACAAAACCAGTGAGAGATCAACTGCGTCCGAAATGAGCTTCAGTCCCCAAATGATCTTAAGGAGCAATCTCAAATAGAGCATATTGTAATTTGGTGCTGTGGGGGGAATGAGGTTCTGAATTTCACCCATCGTGATTTGCAGTGACGATCAGATGAGGCTATACTATCTGAAATGTGCTCTCATACGCCGGGATATTAATTGAGAGAATATATCATCGAGGCTTCAGACAATTACCTTTATGAGATGTGTGTTGGAACTGATGGAGTCTTAAAAAATACGTAATTGTTTCGCCTGTATTGGGTCCCAGTAGTTACATAAAAATGAGTTTAATTTTCCTGCACTAAACAGCTTGCACTTTTCCCAGTTGTGCTAACACCACACACACACAAAAACCCAAAACAAACAACAAATCAGCAGAAAGTAAAGATTTAGTTTGTATTCTGACCTCTTGCACAGCTCCTTAATCCTTAGGCCAAGAGGCCAAAATCCTTATGAACACTAAATGAACCCTAATTTGGTGGAGAGCCTCATAAAGCCCAAGGAATTACTAGGAGTTAAAACAGAGTAAGATTGTCATCTTGTTCAACGTAAGTAAATCTGTATGTAAGGTACAAAGAGGCACTAAGATTACTTGTAGTAGGGATGGGTTTTTTTATGTCCAAAAAAAAAGAGCAGATTTATAGTTAAAATTATAAATAATGGTCTTGTGGTCTGTCATTAAATGGGTTTTGTGTCTTGGTGGTTCCTACTGAGTCTGAAGAGAGGAACAACTGTTTGCTTATCACCTAGTTACTCTTCTGAAGAAATTTTGCACCAGAAGTGCCTTTAAAATCCTTTAGTACATTATTTTGTTCACAGGGACAGTAATAAATGTTTGCGTCCAATTAAAGTGACATTCAAGTGATGTAGACACGAGCCTTCCTCTGCTAAGACAAAGCAAACATTTGTTTAACTGGATGTAAGAGCAGGGCCAACCTACTTTAGCCCTGAGTGTCAAATCACTATTCTGATAATTTCCCAGAGGACAATTTTTAAGCCTTATTATTAAAAGGATCATCTTAATGTGACTACAAGGGCAAACCGAAGCATTCATATTTGTTCAAAAGAACTGAGTTTGGATTGTGGCAATGTTTTCTTTTACAATATTTCCCAATATTAGTATGTAATTAAGTAACTTCATAACTTTCAAATATTTTTCAATATTTTCTCTTCAAAAGCAAACAAGATTAGTAAAAGTCTGACTTGTTTACTTACACTGCATTTATAACAATGATGCTAGTTGTACCCTTAATGCACAGCTCAGCTTTTTGAAAAACACTGTGACCACATCTTCCTGTCTGCAGTTATATTCTTTCTGAGGAAATCAGATTTTTGACTACGTTTGTGTCAGAATCAATAAGACCATTTTTACGAAGGACATGCTGTATCAGGCTTTTTTTTTCTTTTTCCTTACTATATATAGTGAGATAAAGTTTAATAAGGAGGTCAGGAGATCATGGTAACCTTTGGAATAGAGCAGATGTTGCCAGTATCTCTGAGCTTGCAGAGACTGAAAAATAGGTGCTGTAGTAAGACTCACTGGCATGTGGATAGCATCGTACCCTAGTGTGATGACACACACTGTCTCAATGGCACAGAATGATGCATTATGAGTGATCACAGGCAAAATGAGCCTTATCAAATGGTTGGAAAGAATCATAGAACAACAGAATGGTTTGGTTGGAAGGGACCTTAAAGCCCACCCAGTTCCAACCCCCCTGACCTGGACAGGGACCCCTCCCACCAGACCAGGTTGCTCACAGCCCCATCCAACCTGGCCTTGAACACTTCCAGGGATGGGGCAGCCACGGCTGCTCTGGGCAACCTCTGCCACTGCCACACCAGGAAGAATTCCCTCCTTTAAAGGAACATTTTGAGAGGGGTAAGGGCACGTGTATCCATCCTTGTTAGCTGTTACTTCCTCAGATTGAAAAATTTGCAATAGGATTCCTCGCCACACGTGGGATTAGCCATGTACAGTGGTACCATCACAAACTCCTTGTCCCCAACAGATACTTGAGAAGGGTCTGGCTCTGACACATTCCTTTGTCACTGGCACAATGTGGCTAGCTAGTGTTAGTGTAGGTATGCTTTGATTTCTGTCTTTTGTTTCTCTGCCTGTCAAAAGTCACTTCAGCTGAATATGAACAATAACAACAGCTTTATCTACCTTCAGTGGAAAGGCAACTTTCAACCAATTAAATATACCTACAATAAACATATATACTGTTGGATCACAACCAAACAGCTTCAGGAGTCTTCACTACACACTGCATGTAAAAAGCCCTAGGAAAAAAAGGGGGTTTTGGATTCAACAGTATATAAAAAGAGAGGAAATGGAAGAACAAGAAAGCTGACCTCAGAGCTTATAAGCCATATATCATGGTCAACAATGGTTCAAACATTTACCTAATTGTCTTTATAAAGATACTCCATGAGGATCATGATTTTATACCATTATTGCAGCCATGTCAGAGAAAAAAGAAGAGACTAGTCTAGGACCAGAGGCCTGTCACTGCCCAAAGACAGTTCCAGACTGTACTAATATATTTTCTGGCTAGGACTTTTTATTGTAAATACTATAGGCATAATTTGGCTTTCATCTACATCAAAGGCTACATTCCTGGACCCAACGGTATTTATGAAGGACGTCTTTCTGGAGACTATGACGTTTAATACTGTTTATCTTGTATGCTGCAGACAGATATGGGGACTCCTGTGAGAAAACAAGTGTTTTTTTTTTTCAAAAGTGCAATGATAGCTGACAGGCCCCTATGGATTACAGAAGGGTATTTTAACCTGTTAATAAACTTTAGGTAGGGAAGTTTTCCATGCCACCTGTCCTATACTTCTCAAAAGCAGAGCTGGAGCCTATCTCAGCATGATTGGGAGTGGACGCTTTTCTTCCTGACTGTGCTCCTCTTCTTGGATCTCGCACACCTTTGGACCGGCAGATTTATTTTTTCCCCTTTCCTCAGGAGTTCCCGCTGCTGAGAAGGAAATCTTTTGTCATGAGAGCTTCCAGGCTCCAGGAGCAGGCCTACGTGCCTGGAAAGGCTGCAACCACCAGCAAATACAGCGGGAAGGTGGTTTTCCTCCCCTGCTGTGTCCCTGCCTGCTCTCCCGTGCCCACAGCCCTGCCCAGGGCTGGCTCTGCCTCACCACCCACCAGGCATCTCCTTGGGATGTGGTCGCCCTGGCTGCCTGATCCCAGGCAGGGATTCTGCGTTGCCTGCTGTGATTACAGCTCCTCGAGACCTATGGGAGCCATAGGCATCTGTCCCAGCCACTGTTGCCATGGCTCTGTGGAGAACCACAGAGGTTCCAACCTCTTCCCCACATATATAAATAAATATACTCCAGTGTTAGCCCACGCTGAGCTCCTGGCATCCTCGGCCCCACTGGCCTGGCTGGCTCACGAGTGACCCGGCCACATCAGCACTTCTTAATGGGCATCTGTTTCTTCTCCCCTGAAAGAGGAGGGACAAGGACTAACTATTAACAACATTTAATCTTTGACATTTACAAAAAGTCAACTTTGTCGATGATATTATTTTGTAGAACTGAAAAAAAGCATTTATTTTCCTCATGTGAATCATTATAAGAGTTTTAACCTTCATCATACACAAAGACCAGCTGTCTGAGAGGTTTTTTTCCAATCTTTTTTTCTTTATTAATAGAGAGGGATTGCTGTACCATTACAATCCTTGATTCTTCTAACTCCAATGGATAGATGGTTCTGCAGCTGGCGTTTCCTGATTGCATTTAGCAGATGCTATCAAAACAAAACTCCCACCTTCCCGTTTATTTAGATTTTTAGTTACAGGAAAATGGATATAAATATAAAATCACCAGTGTACAGATTAATCTTTGTGCATCTCAGAAACTAGATGAAGGCCTTATTCAAGTCCTAGCATGATTCTGTGTGTCATATACAGTAAAATTGAGAATTTTATCTGAAAAGAGTCATTACTGAATAAACAGTTATTTTATATTTAAATAACAATCCTAACTGTAGGTGTTAAAAATCGCTGAAAGCATACAAAGAAAAGAAGGAATAGAAAATAAATAGCAAGTCGGAAGGAAGATAACAGTACATTGGAAAAAAAAATAAATAAAGCCAAAAGGAATATTTCAAGCTGAAACAATGTGACTGCTTCCTTATCCTCTTATACTATTTGGTGACATCTCATGGTATAAATAAGGTTAAATGATATATTACAATGACATGAAAATGTGTAGACATAAGCAGGGCATAAAATGCTGTAACTTCTGTAGAACTGCATCATTGTGTTCTAGCTGTGGATTTAGTTAATTTTGTCCTAAGTTTATCTACCAAGATTAGCCATAAATATTTTTAAATCAAACTACTTAAAACTTTTTAAACGTTATTTTAAAATCTATTGTTCCAATATTCTGTATTCTGTACCATTTGTACTCTATAAAATGACATACTGTAGGTTTTCAGGAGCTAATAATCTGCAAAACGCAATAGTCAGTGTCCGGGAAGAAACTATTAAAGTCTATCACCAGGGAAAACAAAGAACAATGGGTTATTGGAAACTAGACTGCAGGGAAATACCTTAATGATAGGAGCAAAGATATTACCCACTGGTATGTAATAAACTCCTTAGTAGATGATGGCTTGGGGAGAAAAGGTCTCAGAACTGTAACGTTGTGATAAAAATAATTTGATGATTCCTCAAAATAAAAGAACTGCTTTCACTTTTAAAGAATAACTGGAAGGGAAGTATCTCGGGGCAAAAAACGCACAGTGACCCGTCCCATCCACCCATTTATAAAAATAATAACTTTATTTCTCAGCCTGAAAAGGCTATGTAAAAAAGCCTATAGGATTAGAAGTCTTAGTGGAGAAAAGGGAATAATCACCAGCTAGACCTGGGGAGAGGTTTTACAGCTTAAAACTCAGGGCAGAGGCTTTGTACATTTACTGAGTCCTGAGGGCGGAGATGGGTTATTAAGAGTAATCTAGGGGGGATAAAAAAGCAAAAACCTATATACCCTTTGCATTTGTGCTGTGACACGTGGTATGACTGACTTAAGGAAGATGCATGTGATTTAAATTTGGAAGGAAAAGTACTGGTCTGGTTAAAAAGGAGAAAAGGAGAGAGGGGAGGCAGATGCAGAAAGCACGCGTGTGTGTGCCTTTGCGTGTGTGCACAGGTTTCTTTGGAAGCTGTTGCAGTTCTCCAAAGCAAGTGGGTCAGCTATAATGAAATGCAGTAAGCTTTTGCTTTTTGGTAAAGGAAAAGCAAAAATCCTGCTGTCTTCCCATTTTCGTTTTCTTTCCGCTATCACTTACTTAGGTAATGAAGGCTTACTCTGATCACAAGCACGGTGTATGTTCAGGGGAGTCATCGCTGTAAGAACGAAGGCATAACGATAGAGAAGTTCAGGCCAGGCTGAAAACTACATAAAATCACAAGCCAGAGTAAAAATTGGTTAAGGAAATCAGAGATAGATTGATTATACTGGGTAAACACAGTGAGATGGAAACAATCTAGACAAGAACAACTACCCACAAACCCCTTCCAGGGAATAAGGCAATCTGGGAACCAGCGGCAAAGCATCTTGCAAAGATACTGCAAAGTATGAGTCAAAGAGCTAAAGAAAAATATTTTTCTAATCACATCCAGAAACAGATGTCTAATTATGTTAGAAAACAGTCAAAGTTGGCACTGAAATAGTCCCTACAATAGTTATTTAGTAAACGGTATGTATTTTATAATTGTTTTATGACAGTTAATACTGATATGTCTAAGTAGTCTGTCTTACATTTCTTACTCATTACATATTCCGTATAATTCCAAAGTACGGATTGCCAATATTTCAGGTAATGAAAATGGTATTCTGGTTTTGTACACTCGGCATGGTTTCCTATGTGTAACAGATGAAAGAATATTATAGTGCATGTGTATATTTCTGCCCGATGCAAGAAATACATGCAGCTGTAGACCTATCCATTCGCACAAAATGCCACTAACCACAACTAAGTCAGACTAACTAAACTAAACTACTTTGGCTATTACAGCTATACACGTCAGTAGGCTTGAAAGCCAAACTTGTTTGTTTTATTTTATCTTGAGGCCCATAAAATCATGGTATTTGGCAGCATGGAATAAGGGACATTAAATCAGCTTTTATGCTGTTATTAAGGAACCCGTAGAGGATGGGATTCAAGCAGCAGGACATCATACCCAGTAAATGGCATATGCAGTAAACTAATTTAAAATGTCTGTTAGAAATAAGAGTGGCATTAAAATCAGTCACAATGTGGAAAAGGTGAAGAGGCATCCAACTGAACCCAAAAACTAGGATTAGCACTGTCAGTCTGCAAAAAACTCTCCTAGATCTTGTCTTAATTCTGATGATGGATCGGGATAGCGTAATCATGTCCTGGATCTCTGTATTTTCTTCTGGTTTCATCTCAAAACAGATAGGTATCCCAGGGATGAATTTACTGGAGGAAGAGAGCTGGCTTTTTTCTGTGCCAGAGGTTTCCGGGAGGTCTCTGGAATGAGTATCCTGATGATGCCTTGAAATAGCTGGCATCACACTTGAAGTCTTTTTACTGTATCTTCTGTGGTGTTTTCTGCCAAAGGCGCAGCTCCATCTGGAATGGCCAGAGGGCTGCACCTGCGTGCCGGCACTCTTAGAGGGATGAAGAGTCAGGTTTATCATCTCTTTTTCTTCAAATTTGTTTTCCTTGCTTGACAGTCTGGAACCTATGCTCCTGCAGACGCTGGTGTGACTAGCGGTTAAACACACCAGCGGCAATATATACTGCATGAAAAGTAAGGCTATCGTAAAGGCAATTCTGTAGGAATCGGAAGGCCAGGACTCAATACACAAGAGCCTGTTCTCCAGTGCCTCCAAATTCAGCGTTTTGCTGAGGTCCACAATTTTGTGGAAAACTGGCAGAGGGGAGCAAATTGCAAAGCCAAAGGCCCAAATGGTGACTGTTAAGAAATAGCCTTGTTTTGCTGTTAAATTGTTCGAAAGGGGGTATTTTATCATACGGTACCTGACTGCAGCAATAGATATTAACATCAAAGTTGAAACGAGAACTGAGGCGCACTGGAGGAAGGGCATTACATGGCACATGGTAGTGCCAAACATCCATTGGTCAAGCAGGACGGATGTCAGTGTGAAAGGTGAACAAAACAGCACAACCAAGATGTCAGAAAAGGCCAAGTTACCAATGAGAATGTTTATTATTGTCTTCTGCTTGCGCTTTAGTAGAGCCATTAGTATAAGCAGATTTCCCATAAAGCCGGCCAGACTTATAAGTGTGTACAGCCCAATAAGAAAGTACTGTATGTCGTCAACGCTACTCTTATGGTCTTCCCAGGCAGAAAAATTCTTTGTAGTAGCAGAGGTGTTCTTGGTAGGTGTCCTGTTGTTATGGTCTTTGAATCCTAAATCCATTTTACAGTCCTGCTTAGAACGAGAAAAGCATTAATTAGCATCTGAAGGAAGGATCATACTGCTGTTAATCAGAATGTAAAGGAACATAAATTTACCTTGTATCACCTTAATGCAAATAAATTAATAGCGCCGTTATTCTGCTGTGAGGCAGATCCTGCATAACTTCAGGTCAACACCAATTAGTTTTGGAGGTTTTACCGTGTGGCGTTCAGCACGCCTAGGCCTCCTATCTGGTGGCTCACATGGGAGGATGGCAATTTAAGGTTCTGCATTATAACGCTGGCTTTTAACTCTGCTTTGCTATAGAGCCTATTGTCAGCCTTTCCGTGAGGGAGCAGTTAGCTACAAAAGTAATCCATTTAGATTCGGTCAGATTACTCATGTGAATAACAGCTCATTGATATGAGTAAGGAAATTACAATCACCATCTGGGCATGTGCCTAATCATTACATGACAGCAAATTATAATGAGAGCACCTGAAAATCTATGATGTTTTGACATATGCTAACAACTGCAGTAGTATTTCTTACCTTGCTAGTAGAAAACTAACACAAAACAGGCGAGAGGACCAGTTTATAAGGAGATCCACTGTCAGTGATCCAAGATGGAATTCCTAATGTGCTGCGTATACAAACCATCTTCTATTAAGTGTTGAACATATTTTAACTGTTGCTCAAGCAGAAGGGAGAACTGCCTACAAAACATCCCAAGTAATTGGATGTAATACAGAAAGGACAGTGTCAACTGGAAGCAAAGCCCACACAGCCATTTGAAAATTTGGGGAACTGCTAATTAATCAGCACAGGAACATCTAACATTAAAACCTAGCTCAGCACCAAGTTATTCTGCCTACTGACTCTTCCTGTATTAGTTGTCATTTTAGAAGACACAGAAAGACAAGAGAATTCAGTTTGAACTCCAGTTTACCTTCAACACCTGCAGGTACTAAAGTTTCAAAGTCAAAATTCCCCAGAGTGCCAACGTCCTGTACAAAATTGCTTCATGTTTAGAAATCTTAGGCAAGACAGAACGAAAAGATCTAAACAAACCTAAATCATATATTAATTGGGCAGAAGGCTAAACTTGTCAACCAAAAAAGGCGGGGCTCTTCAAGAATGTAGCTTTCCTCAGTGAGCTGTATCATGTGGACTTCTTCAAAGTGCAATGATATTACTCGGTTTCCTCTACACATGCAGATGTGCTCCTTCCTTCACATCACAACATGTGCCTTCCTAATATCAGGTGCCAAAGGGAAGCTCAAACCATAAAACACCCTCGGAATACTCACTGACAGTATGCTGTGGTGGGAAGGTCCCTCACGTAAGATTAGAAATACTTACTTTAAAAAAATAAAAAGTAAGATATTGCAAGTTTTCCTGTCTTGCAAGCAATGCATTGGGGAGAGGTGAAAAGAACTAAGCCTTGCCAACTTCTCGCAGTGTTGAGTCAAAGTGCTTTTTAAGAGCTAAACTAGAAGTAAGAATTGGATATGTGAAACAGATAATCTAAATATTATAATTGTGTGCGTATGAGCAGGGTGGCATTAATGCAAATTATTTCAGTGTAATTTTTCCCAGTCTCTAGTGAAATGGTGGAAAACTGTATAATAGACAAACAACACTATCTGAGACTGCCCTTGCCTCTAGACCAACTTTAAAGGAGCAAACTAAAAATTCTGTAAGTGATCCAATCTCTCTATTTCTATATTGATATTATCAGATGCTTTTGTTTTGGTGGGCTTCTCTTTATACAACTATTAGCTAAAGAAGTAAAGAGGCTTTTACTTAATTTTTCCGAGTTAATTTCTCTGAGTTGCCAGTAATCATCTGAAAATGATCTGCAGGCCACAGTGACTTCCAAAATCAGCTGAAATGTCTTTCTAGTCTCTAAATGGGATTCAACATAGTTTTTGTCTGAGAAAACCACAGCAGGGCTCTGCCCTGGATAAAATACATTCCCCTACCTCAAGCTTATGGAATTACGTCCCTGTTACGTCATACCTGTATCATCTGTAATCTGCAGACTCGCTCTTGATTCATGAAAGCCATTTCAACCGTGCGTTGTGTTTCAATATGAAATATTGTCTGCCTAATATTTTCAGGGTGAACATTCTATTATCTTTGCACTACCACATTCATCTTAGCTGAGAAGTGTGTAGGAAAAACCCTTGCATATAACTGAGGAGCTAATAATGAAAAAGCCGTTAGTGTCATTCTGGACAATTTTCTTTTTGCTTGGACAGCTTCCTTTTCTTGCCTATATCTTGCACAGATTAAGAAAGCATTACTAGTTAGACATCCCATTGCCTGACAGCAGGTTTGAAACCAATCAGGAGTTATTTGAGAAAGGGAAATGAAACTTTACTCAAGAACTAGATCTGTCCAAATCTTGGTTACTAACCAACCAGTCATTGACTGAGAATAGGAAGACTGATAAGAAAGAGGGAAGGAAATCCAGTACCATCTTGAGGTTCAAAAAACCTCAAAAACTCTTGCGATGCTCTCAAAGTGGTGATGACTCTGAAGGAATGAGCTTTTCATTTCTTATGTGTGCCTACATAAGTAACTCCATGCTAAGAAGGATCATTCTGTGCTGTATTCTAACTGATACTAGGTTGAAGGACTAACCTGTAAAGGAGAAAAAAACTGTAGATGTTGTTTCTCTCACAGAAACCTGGAGATTAGGATTGCTTTTAGAGTATCTACAGGTATTTTCAATAATAGTTAAATTCCCACACGTAGTCATATCTGTCCGAAGGTCATACTGAGTAATAACAATGCACACCGATGCTTAAGTTGTAACGGCAGCTATGTATCTGTGAAAGTTTTGTTGATCCATGTACCAAAACTGCAGCTTCCTCCCAAGACTTTTGGGTGATATTGGCTGTCATTGAAAAGGTTGATCTTAGACCATGGGTTCTTCAGTGCGTGGAGAAAAAGCAGGCATCCCTACTGGTGTGAAGGCTCGCGATCTAGTTAGTCTATTCCGTTTCAATTATGTGCTATGGTCTGAAGACAAATCTGTATACTTTCATTCAGTTTTGCTTAGTTTTAATCAATGGATTCTGTGAAGACAATTGAAAAAAAATAATCTGGTGATACCACTGTTATTTCCTACTGCTGCTTTCAGCTTTGGGTGACTAAAAATGAAAAGGAAGCGACTCTCAAGTCAGATGCATGATAATTATTTTCTCTTCTAGAAATTCATAATCCATATAGGTAATGCTAAGACTAGGGCCAAGGAACAAAATTTTATGCGTTGTTATACTGGAACATGTTTATTAAATGAATGTTTATTGAGTTCTTCTTAAAAATTTAATTGAGAGTTTGTTGCCAGGTTTTATGCATTTCTACACCTTCACATAAAGCTCTTGCAGTACAGTTTTAGCAGAGTTGTTCCTTGTGTTTTTAACAGAATTATTTAAAAACAGAAAGTGAATATGCTGGTTTTGCTGAAGTAGACATATTTTGTAGAGACACATCAATATTGAAGAAGTTTAGCAGAAGTGCCCCGGAAGTCCAGCGTGGGCTCTCCAGCTCCATCCCCCCTGTGCTACGCCTGCCTTCTGCCTTGGGTGAGAGCTGAGAAGGTGCCATCTCCCCTACCACATGTCCTGATTTCCATGAGGAAGGAACACTGGAAGAAGCCACAAGATGCTCTGGTCAGGCGCTGGCTGGACACTCAGGGCACCACAGGAGTCTGCCGTGAACTGCGGCCGCTTCTGAATCATCTCCCTGTAGTCACAGCTTCAGAGTGACCAAAAGACAGAGAGGGAGGGAATAAGGCTATAACCTGCTGGTTTCAACAGAGAATGGCTGTGCTGACAGAAGTTCCCTTTGCAAAATGCCCAAAGAGGATTTTATTTTCATTTTGGATATGTGAAATGAAAGCAGACTTTTCCCCCCAGATTACAAAAATTGTCAAGTGGATTTCTTGCTCTCCAGGCTTCCTCTCCAGCTCAAAAGGAACCAGTTGCTCTTTCAGCTTGAGTGCCACTGGCAGTAAAGATGCAAATAAAAGTGTTCCTCCTCTCTCACTGATCTGCAGTCCCCAAACTCATATTAGCATACCACTGATTTCACAGGGCTCTCTGCACTTACTGGCATTTCTCTTTCTGCTTTGTTTTCACAGCTGCTTCTATTTGGGGGGATCCGCTCACTCTCCCTCTCTTTCTTTGGCCAACCCCATGTGTGGCACGTGGCTGCAGCTTTCAGGGAAGTGAAGATTCCTGAAAATCCCACTGTGGGAAATAGAATTAAATAATATAGCCTCTTTTGAAAATGTTCTCCTCGTATTTGAAGTGTATTTCTAAACTGAACGCACCACAGTGCCAGGGTGCTCCTGGGCCTGTTTTCAAGATCACATTTAATCAATCTGAAGGTACCTGATGGAGATTTTCTAGCTGTCAGCTCCAAAATTTGGATCACTTTCATCTCCTACATCAATCAGGCAAGCAAATGAGGTCCTCTTTCTGTATTCCTGGTCTGTGTACGCTTCCCGAGACTGTGCTCACCTACACCTGGATGAGCTCACACCCTGTGAGCTTCAAATGGCTTTGCTTGGGTCTCCTGTAGTTTCAGAGGGATGCTTGAGACAGGACACTAGGCTGCACAAGGCAGGAGGGACTGCAGTTTTGTGGCAGAATCCAGGGTGGATTTGAATATTTACTGTAAGAATCAAATGGTATTAAATACATTTTTACATATTAAATAAATAATATTAAATACAAGGAGTATTTGTGGTTACCTTTTTACAGTAAAATGTATTTTATGATAGCTGATGGCCTGTGGTCTTGAAAGATTTCAAGTAACAGCTCCTTAAATCACATGCATTTGTGATACACCTCAGTGTACCCTCTGATTACTGTGATTCTTATTTTCATGAAAATCATGCTTCAGAGGAGTTTTCAGTTGCAGTTGATCTAAGGCCTGAGAGTGACAGGGAGAACTTAAACCATTATTCAGGTTTAGCTGAGTTAGAGGTACCACATAAGCTAAAATATGCTAGTTTAGTAAGTTTAAAATCTTATCATTCATCTCATTATTTCATGTAAAGCTATCATTTCCAATACAAAATCCATAAATCATAATTTAGGAGGGTGAATAGGCTAGATATTTCTCTTTCTATATATATATAAAGGGACATTTTCAAAAACACAGAAGTTAGGCAGGCAACCATCTTCCTCTGAAGGCAATTGTTCTTTCAGAAAATATTCCTTCTATTAGATGAGATACTTATATTAAGGTTTATTCATGAAAAAGAGCTTATATCCTGCAATATTAATACCTATTAAGCTAACTGACTGGCTGGTCCCTGTATAGTCTAGTCAGTTCAACCCATGTAACAGGACAATTAATCTCTATAGCTGTGAACAATTTACAGTCTGAGGAGACCTTTTTCTACCTTAAAAACAAATAAAGACGAACACACGCAGGGAGAAAGCAAAATGTGAAAACTCCCTAAGAAATACTGCCTTTCTGCCCCCGTAACACTGGGGTGATATCAGGATTGTGTAGGAAATAAAGACAGAGAAAGTCTTTAAACTTCTAATATGACAGGCTGTGACTGCCTGCCCACCTAACTTAAGGAAAGCACTGAGCCATGTTGTTACGACCTGAGAAATGATGCCCTCGCATCATTAAAGACCGAAATAACGTCCGAGCCAAAAATTGAAACCACATTCACAACACAAGCTAAAGATGAAACACTGCTGCTTCAAATGTTCTTGGTTGTTACACGAAAAAGCAAAAACCAGCCTGAGAACCTGGAAGAATTCAAAAGATTCAGATTGCTTCACAAGTCCAGAGCAATGGATTTTTGCACGTTAAGGGTATGCCTCTTTATGTGCCTAAGTAAAAGAAGAATTGCAACATTATCCTGGAAAACAAGAACATGGCTTCCCAAAATAAGCAGAAGCCACCTAACAAGATTATTTCTCCAGCCCCAAGGAAATGTTATGCAATGTAAGGGGGTATTCATTGGCCAGAACAGAAAACTTGAAATGCACGACTGTATTTCATGCCAGGGAGCACAGCAGCTCCTGGCTTGCAAAGGCAAAAAAAACCCCAACCCAACCCAAACCAAAACGGGAAAACCTGTTATTTTTGCCCTTCTACACCTGGCTAAGGAAGCACTCTCGGCAGTCTGTGCCCGCACCCGTCCTTGGCCAGGAGCCCCC
>NW_009624998.1:0-10653 GCF_000690535.1 Cariama cristata | reverse complement strand
TATAACACCTCTAATCTCAAAAGGTTAAAGCCTTTTGACAAGGGATGTGAATGGAAACCTCTAGCACAATGAGAATACTATATAGGTGGAATCATCCAGAAATGCTTGGATTGCTCCAGGTTTCCTAATGGAAAACCACTTTATAGTCAGTTTTTGGAGTTGGCTGCTACATAAACTCTGACTGAACAAAGTGCTGAGACTGAACTCACGCTTCCAGCAAACCAAAATTATTGGATTTGAGGTATAAGCAGGACAGAGAGACCAATGAGAATGTCATGCAGGGGATCCAACTCTCTTTGGATTAGATTTGATTAGATTAACATCTTAATCTCTTGCTGCTAATGAGAACTTCTGTGGAAAGGGGCAGTAGTACATTCCAGTATTTAGCCTCCAACTCAGGAGAATATAGTGAAATTGGTATGGTATTTCTGAGCTAGCAATGATGGAAGTTGGGGTAAGTCTCCTTCTCAGCAAAGTAAAATAATAATAAATAAATAAAATAAAACAAAATAAAGAACCCCAAAATCAAAATCGTCTCAGCTACCCTATAGCAGGCAGAATTATCAGTGCCTCCTTATGCCTTGGGACTATGAAAATCAGGAGAAAGTCATACAGCAATCTGCTGACAGTGGAATTGGGAATGTGTCCACAGAGATCCTCAGTGCCGAATGGTTTAGGCAACAGAAAAGAAAAAAAAATAATAATAATCAAGGCTTTCTTTTGGTATCTTTTGTCGACAAATCTTGGGATTTTCCAAATTCCAGATGATGTACCTCAAGATATCCAGCCGGATTTCCCACTTCTGATTCTGTAGGAAGAAGCAGCTCTTGTCCACTCACTGAGAAGTCGAAGGCTCCCAGGAGATAAAATGCACACACTTTAATGGGGAGCTTGATTCCCAAATTCCACTTGTCAACTGTTTCACAGAGAAGAGGTACCAATTGCTATCTTGCTTCTTGATATATTTTCTAATGATAGCGTTGGCCGTCACCAGCTTACTTGAAAGATAAAACCAAAGTAGTCTGCACACATTTTAGTGCGTACAGATTCTGTTCTGATGTACACTAGCAGTTTTATGCTGTTTGGTTGTAGAAGTGATCTCCTTAGCCTGGCATAGGCAAACTAAATGGAAGAGAGAGATAAAACACCATTCCCCTGCAAATGATGAATGGGCTGTTCTACCATTAGAATAGTGGTCATCTATAATCAACGACAGAGTCACTTGCAACCTGAGAAAATGGCCAGGGAACATGAAATCAGTAAGCAGGACTGCAAGACTCAGAGGGAGCATCACAAGAAGCACTGCACATCTTTGTGCATAACACAAAAGTGTTAAGTTATACAGTTAGAACTTGCATGGTTTGGAAGGTGTTCTGTGAAAGGAATACTCCAGACACAATAAATTATTAATAAGAACTCAATGGGAGCAAAGTGTGTAATTTGATCAAAAAAGAGTTGCTAGTCTGACAGTTTCTTCCTCAGCCTTTTGCCCAGAAAATACAGAAGGTCTGTTCTGTCTCTGGTGGATTGCAACCTCTCTGAACACACTGGTGAGATTGCCTTTTGCTGTGGGGAAAAAAAAAAATTGAAACACATTTTTTGTATTAGTCATAGTTCTGACTTACTGTGAAGCAAAGATACATCTAGTGAAATACTCTGATATCTATGTGGACGAGGTATCTTGAAGTCAATAAACATAAACCAATCCTCTCTTTGGGGAAAAAAAAAAGGAATAACAAAGAGTACAGTCACTATCCTGAACCTGGATGTGAAGTTGAAGCTATTGAACTTCTTTAAGTGTCAGAGATATCATTGTCGTCACTTCCTCTTTGTGACAGGAAAAAAACCAACAAACCAACACCCAGAACTGCCCCGCTACTGACTTATGGGGAAAAAGTTTCATGGTTTCTGGTGCTAGCATAGTCTACCTTCTGCTGAAGCAGACCGAACAAGTGGGTTCTGAAAAAGATAATGTATGAGTAAAAAAGCAGCAAACAGGCAAACACAGTAACACGGCTTCTAGCAGCAGTGTTCAAATCACAGAAGTTCACTGTGATCTGTCACACAAGTCAATGGTAGTGACTGAACTTATCTGTATGTGGGAAGAAAAGCTGAAATCAAAGGAAGCCACAAAGGCTGAGAGGACAGTTTCTTTCTCCTGACCATGACTTTCAGGATACTGATAGATTTTTGGGATGTGAACAAGACTCAGGTGTGGTAGTTATTGTGACCAAGGGCAGAAAGCCAGAGCAGCTGAGGAACAGATAGATTCAAGGAGCAAAACAAGAGCATGCACAATGGTCAGTTGAAATCTAGAATCAAAGAAGTCCATAAACCAAAGAAGTCATATGCTAGAGTGGATGCCCAAGACAGGCTGTTAAGGAAAAAGACAGCACAATGCCAACAAAAGTCAGGACTAGAGGGCAGAACAAAGGAACAGGAGCCAAAACCTGAGGTTAGCTGCAGCCAAAAGTAACACTGAGCTGCAAAACCCAGAAAATAGGACACCTTTTGATGAGACTTCTAAGCCAGACGCCAGCAGGTCCGACACACTGGGATCTCAGTTGCTTTGGAGACTGGGCTATCAGCTCTGCAGCTGGCATAACCAGGCAGAGCTGTGCAAAGGGGTGCAATCTTCACAGGGGAACAGGCACCAGAATTAGTGGAGGTCTTAAAATAACTGAATTTTTGTCAAAGCTACTCTGTCTGCCTAGCTTGATCCTGAATATAAGCCTGGGTTTTAAACTGAGATCTGAGTAATCGTATGTATGAACGAAACCATAATTTCCTCGTTATGACTTTTTTTTTCCTCTCTGATTTTCTTTCTCTGTAAAACACATAGGTAACAGAAGGCAGACTCAGAGTCCTTCAACATACAACAGCATTTATCATTAGCTGTATTAAGACATCTGCCACGTTCTTAGCTGCTTGGGTTCTTTTCGATGAAATAGAATTATTTTTCACTATTCAGTAGCGGCAATTGGACCAAAGATGGTCAAACCAGACAAAAGTAAAAGACGTCTTTCCCCATGCAACCTGGTATGTTTTGTCTGTTCTTTTAGCAATAGGAGCTTAGGAAGTCAGAGAACACTAAAAGATCTTTACAGGATTCAAAATGAGTTCACTAGCCCGTTCTCTTCCTTCAAGACAACTGAAAATCAAAAAAAGAATTAACTTTGAAAAAACTTGGCAACCTCTGGTCACCTGGTAAAATACTGTGATGACTCCATCCATGAAGAAGGGAGAAAAGCAGCTTTGGTGGCCACATGATTATGTGATGACCTACAAGAAGATAATGATACCTGAACATTCAAACTGATGAACAGTGATAGATAAATACTGGAATAAGCTTACAGTACTGAATAGGCAGCATCATTATTCCAGCAAGCCTTCTTTTCAGAAAATTGTAAGGCATTTTTTGCCAGTCAGATGACAACAAGGACCTAGAAGCTACTGCCATTGCTGGCAACTGCAGAACACAGAACCGCTAAGGCTGGGCTGGTACTGAAATAATACCCGATAAGGTTGTCTGCTTGCATGCCCTCCCTGCATCTCGGCTTGGAGAAAGCTGGGGGGGGTGGGGATGGGATCAAAAAAAATTATCAATCTTGGGCTGATGTTAGCTTGTCATGACAGGACAACAGTAGCAAGCTCTGCAGGACCAATACTTTAACCAGTACAAAGAAAGGACAGCATAATGGAGAAATACATGACCATATATGAATGTATGGCAAAGAGAGCTTCCCTCATCAGCACTGCCAGCTTCAAGTGCTTGTGAGACTGCACCCTAAGATTCTTTGACTGGCATTTCCAATGTATACCTTTACTCAATCCTTCCTGGCTTCAGGCTACTTCTCTTTATTCTAGTCTTGAAAACCAACATAGACATTTAATAAGTCCCATAGTATAAGACATAAGGTTTTACAGCCTTCTTCCTACAGGCAAAATTAATCTTACTGTGTAATGGTCATATCAAATATAGACCATGAAACAAATAAAAGGAACTGAGCTATGGCTTGTATGTTCCAGCAAGTTTTTTTTGTGGTTGTTTTATAGGATCTGCTGTAAAGCGTTTTGCTAAAAGTGTCAAAAGAATTGTCCGAGTTTGAGTGACCTAGTATGTGCACACCACAACACAGACAGGCACATTAAGTTTGTAATAGCACATATACTTTAAACTCCCATCTTGCTTAAAGGATATTTCCTAAACCTCTGGCTATGCCTCTCCCACCGCATGACGCTTACAGACTCTTCTTCAGCTAAGAATTGTTCACAGTTATTCAAAGCATGCAAGAGACTTTTCTTTACCTTTCTAAAATAATCTTCCCATTTTATCAGCAAGAAAAGGACCCAATCCATACAGCATCAAAATCACTGGTGTCTCTAACTTTGCACTGAAGAAATACTCTCCTTGTGGAAAAGCTCTGAGCTCTCTCCTTGCCTTCAAGCCATGGGTAAAGACACGGGTAAAGTTTTCTACCCAGGGGTAGTTTTCTGTGACAAGAATCCTGTTCACCTTGGCTTTTGCTGACCCTGGCTTGCTCAAAAACTTGCATGTTTAAATGAACATAGACACACATGCATGTCAATTAAGACAAAGAATAAAACACTGGACATTGTAGAAAAGGAAGAATACAGGGGAGAGGAGTTTTTCTGTAGTACTGAAGCACTGTTGTGGCACTTTGCAAATGCATAGAGTCCAATGATGTGGGAATTCCTGGATCTCACTTGGAAGGAACAATGATGATACGGCCCTGCTTGAACAGGAGGATGGACAAGATGAGCTCCAGAGATCCCATCCAATCTCAACTGTTCTGTGATATCAGGGCAGAAGTGAATCCTACAATCACACTGAAAAAATCATATCCCAATTTGCCTCTCATCTTAGCTGGCTCTGGAAACATTCAAGCACAACCCTGAATTTACCACAACAGAAAAACAATTACAGTTGGCATATTGAAAGCTTCCAGAATGTCACAGGATAAATGTCCATTAACAGATTGTACAGCAGATCTGGCAGTCTAAAGAGGAAGCCTCCAGGAAGGGTACTTTACATAGAAATTATATTAATATTGGTTTCTAGTGCTACATACTACACAAGATCATTCAGACTGCAGAACAGGTCCCCGGCGCTGCTCAAAGCTCCACCTCTTCCTCGTTTTGAACTTACTGAGCAGTCGCAGAGGGAGACCACTGAATAAGATGCAGCGTAAATATACCTGTCAGGCTTTCTTAGTTCCTTTTGCCATGAACTGAAACTCAGAAAAGATCATGAGTTTGCTCTCACTTGTTCTTGATGGTTAATATCATCCTGAAATCCTGGGGATCAATAAATTCCTCAACAGGCCAACCCACGTCTTTAACCCTGACTTTAACAGCCAGCCAGGAAACAGCCACTTTATGTGGCCAAGCTTTGTTTCCCTGTCTGTCAGACTGGAATTTTTAAAGACAGGGAACACTTAGCATCAAACTTCCTTAAAATCAAACAACTATAAAACACATTGTCCAGTTTCTTTATACACATTCTGTGGTGACCATACTTGCTATTTATCTACACCAAGGAAAACGGACCATTTTGCTTACTACTGAGGAGCCTTGCACTGTCAGCACTGAAGTCCCCTCTAAAAATAATACCATCTCCATTTCCAATATTATTACACTTTTGTCCCCTTGTCATCCCAAGGTTGGTACCTGTCCAGGAGCCTCAAAAGAGTTTCTTGACCAAATATAAGCATTTCCTGTGCAAATCTCTCCTGTTAACGTACAGGATGACACACATATCACTAGGGGACAGGAACAACTAAACACACTATGGGCCATGCGGTAGTAAGTACCTTATTTACATTAGTTCAAGGCATCATAAGGAATTGAAATGGAGTGGCTCTGCAGTTATTTCTAAGTCTGTCAGAAAAAGCCTGAGATACATTTCAGCCTTGAGGCTGGGTGGGCAGAGAAGGCTCTGAAGGTCACCCTTACCTTCCCCAGGAAATGTTTGCGGTACAGCTTGGCTGTAGGGTCACTTTCCAGTTTCGCTTTACCACTCCAGAGAAAGGGTACGTCAGACAGAGTTGGACTCAAGCTGGAGACGTTGTGGCTGGTCCCTTCAATCCAGTAGCCCCCAAACTGGGGTAAGATAATGAGAGGATACGGCCACCCTTTCTGTAATACCTATTCAGAAGGACAAAGAACATGAAAGCTGACAGGCCAATAAGCTGACAGGCCAATGAAGTCCAAGGAAAAACAGCAGAGAGCAGCACTAACTCACCTCGTGGATGCTGGGGTAAGGAATATACTCGTCTTCTGTCTGAAATCAGAATAGACCATTAGCAAAAATGTGTGACATCTTTTAAACTGTTATGCTCTCATGATGACATAAGCTGTGCCCTCAGCTTCCACTCCGCTCTAGTCCATCTTTAGAGTCTTACTTCAGGACTTAAGGTTAGACTCCATTTCCCACGTCTCAGCATGATAATACAGAACTTTGAGAATAATAAATTTAGAAGTCAGATTTCACCCACCTTCCTCCTTGAAACTACACAGAATACAGGCATGCAAAATGAGGAGGTAGCCAAACTATAGGCAAATTGGATGAGGTTAGGAGTGACAGGCTCTCTCCTTTCCATCCACACAGTGTTAGACAGCTGCTGTTGTTCTGCAGACAGAGATGACAGTAGGGGCGGTAGAAATACTAGTGTTCTTTACAGTGAGATCAAGGTTGTGTCATCTCCATAGCTAGACCTGTGGTATACAACTGAGCAGTGCTGGTGCATGACTGTAAGAACAGGAGCAGTATCGGAGCCACTTTAAGCCAGTTGGATGCCCTTTCCATCACCACAAAGAGCAATGACTATCTCTGTCAGAACTGAGTTATATCAATTCTCTATGCGGCTTTTTTTAAAGTCATTCCAAGATTAAATTCAAGGTCAAAGTTGATTTTAACTGTGCCTAAGTTGAGATTGAAGGAATGGAGAGGAAGAGTTGAGAATGGAAATCTGTTTTTATTGGCTTAATACTGAGGGAAACACACCAGCTTTCTAATAGCATCCATATGAGTTCTCAGGCAGACCACTGAAATAAATGCAATGTGGTTTCATAAATATTATCATTGCTCTTCAACTGAAAAAAATTTAAGAAATTACTTAGTCAAAACTAAGATTGTAAATACTAATAAACACTTATTGGAACCACTTAAATTTGAAAAAGGGAAGTATTGATTCTATTTCAGCTACATAGTGTCACCCTCTTGTGCAGCAACTTTAAAAAAAAAAAAAAAGCAAGCATGTATGTTCTTGGGCTGTTTGTAGGCTCCCTATTCATTCCAAGATGAAAATGAACTGCAACCCAGGTCAGTAATTATCTGCCATTCTCAGCAGCTTAAGAGGCAAGAAGGACTTGGCCTGACCTTGAGAGGAGCTGGAAGGGAACATCTTTGTTCGTCCAGACGACTCCCCTGGAAACATAAAGTCACAAACAGTGAATCCTATGTTTTAGCATGTCTGTTTCACTTACCCTCTGTGTCTTTCTCCATATCCCAAATATATGTATTTTGTCTCTCTCTATAATTTTCTATTTCATGGAAGTTTGGAATAAACAGGAGGAGTAAAGCTAGAACTTGGCAAGTCCCCTAGTTTGACATTAAAACTGAAAAGCTCCCCCACATCTTACATCTCTTAAAAAGCAGAAAGCTGGCAGAAATCAAAAGCAATCTCCCAAACTGATTCTCTGATTTAATTCTCTAATCTCTTCTTGCTACTTTACTTCCTATCCCAAGCAATGAAAAAAGGAAGCAGTATAGACAGAATGCAAGAGAATAGTACTTCAAATCATTCATTCCTGTTCTACCCTTCCCTCTCCCTTGAAGATACTGTCAGGCAGAGCATAGAGAACCTCAGAGCAGGGTTAAGAGAAGTAACAAACACTTGTTTTGAGGATTAGGGCTAGGCATGAAGACTTTTTCTTATTAAGCAGCTTACGTGCCTTGCTTCCATCCACATAAGGGAACAAATCTGTCTCGTGGAGGTAAGACAGAAGATCAGAGCTGCTCTCCATCCATACATCTGACTAGTGCAACAGACTCCTGCGGGCAGCACGGAGCCGCATAGGAAAGCTCTGCACATCTGCTTTCCCAGGCACCCTTACTGTGAGATGGGTTGGAATGGCAGGGCAAAAGACTACTGGATGCCTAGTTTCTTCCTAAATCAGCAGCTGGCATCCAGACTCGATTCTCTTTCTTAAGGCTATTCCATCCTCTGCCTTCTCACCATGGCAAGAATAACTCACTTCCATCACACTTCTGCAGCAGAAGCACACAAGAATAGGAAAATTTTAAGTGAGGACAGCCCCAACACCGACTAAGCAGAGGCCCAGAACAAAAGAAGCCAAAAAGATATGGGGGCCAACAGGCTGCATAAAATGCTGGCCATAGTCCAAGTGGGCATCAATACAGACAGAAGAGCAAGAGGTAAAACTGGCATTGTCAGATAGGAAGCTGAAGACCAGGATTTAAGTTGTAGCTTTCTCTTATACACAATACATGAGTATTCAACTACTGCCACCTAAATCTTGTAAACATGATGCTGAGACTACATTTTTATACGCCATCAGCGACTGCTTAATGGAGTGGCTAATCAGCGATTCCAGACAGGATAAGCAGCTCTCGCCTTTGTTCTGAAAATAAGCAGGATCTGATTTATAATAGCTATGTCTATGCACATATTCTTGTAAGTATTCTTATATATATACACTATACAAGTATTCTACAGTGGAACTAGCTTGTAAACTAGTATCTGGTAGAAATAAGTAAATCTCGGTGGAGATCTACAGTGGAGATCCAAGAGGCTCAAGAGCAAAAGTTTGGGACCAATGCTTCAGCCATATAGGGTGAAAAACCTGCTGGTATAGCAACAACATTAACACTGAGCAATAGCGACATTACATCAAGGATTAATACTGATCAGGATGCTCCCTGCAGGAGCAACAAAAGGAAAAAAAACACCACACAACCAACCAACCAACCAACGACATCCATTACACATAAAACCGAGGTTACAGAAAAATGAGAAAGCTTATTAAAAGAACCTAAAAATGAGCCGTAAAAAAAGCTAAACCTTCATGAAATGATGAGGAGCCAGACCTTGAGCTCACAACAAATGCATAACACCTTCAAAAAACTCTCAGAAACACCAGAAGTAAACCAGTATGGCTAAACTCCAGGGTAAGGGAGACTAGTAGTAGATGTATGAGGGCATTCTTCATAAGTCTGGAGTTCAAACACAAAAAACAGCAATAACAACAAATTTTAGTTGGTTAAATATAGAAACATAGTAAAGCAAGTGAGGAACAGCCTGCAGATAACATAATAACCGCAAAAAAAATATTTTCCTTAACTATATTAGGCGAACAAAGCTTGCCAAAATGTCTACAGGATGACAGAGGATCAAACCATATAAGCTGAGCTTAGAGAGAGTTACCCCCAGTAAAATTTTTTTTTTCATTCATATTTTCAACAGAGGAGCCTGAACAAATATCAGCTTAGAACTATTCTTCACAGGGAAATGCCAGAAAATCTGTTTCAAATTGCAACATCAGTAGACGGCACTGACAAAACAAACAATAAATTACCAGGATGTGGTGCGTTGTGAAATTAAGATGGAACAGAGGCTGACAAGTGATCTTTACCTTTTTGCAGAGGTAGTCGTAACCATTTTGCTTTTGGGGAAGTCATAAAGCTGAGGAAGTGGAGTGCATGAAGTAAGTGCAAATGGATGTTTTGTTGATGTGATCTGGAGTTTCACTTGTCAACCTCGTGCGTTGGGGCTCATGAGGAAAGCTACGTTCTGAAACGGCGGTCTCAGGAACAGTTCTTTGGGGCAAGAAAGTCCTACGCTCTATCAAAATAGGATTGAGACAGGAGGGACATGTAGGTACAAAGTAGCCCCAGCCTTTTGGAACAAACTGTGGAAAGCACTGGGACAAACTTGCTATGCACCGGGAGATTTCTGCACATGGAAATGGAGGTTGAGAAACTGCAATTTTATGAGACCTTCTTGGCATTTTTGGCAGATCTGATAACTGCAAAAAGTTTCCAGTTTCAAAGGAGGTCCTGGTAGGAGACCAGTATCTCAGAGAGGCCTGAGGGAAAACTTACTGGGCTGCTGTAAAGGAGCTGCTGTTTGTATTGGAGCCTCTATAGAGCAGAAGAATGTGCCAGCACATTCCATGACTCTGCACTGTTAAAGGAGCTCCTGCTAGCCTGGGAGCAGAAGACGTAGGCCTAAATCTACCAACTTGCCCTCTAGAACGAAGCTTAAAATACTGGCAAAGAAGTAATGCAGCCCTGGGCTGTATAGTCCAAAGCTTTATTTTGGGAAACACCTGGCCTGAGCAGGATGAGAGAACAGACAGCAGAGCAAAAACTGTCCAGACCCACAGTCTGGTCCAACAGAGCATAACAATGCTATCATAACACATGTTTTTTACGGAGGAAGAGTGGTGCCTTGAGGGGACTAGTTCAAAACAGAGAGATGTAAAAGGGGACACAGGAAAAAAAAACAAAACCACACAACAAATCATGAAGGTAGTTGTGAGAAAATAAGACTGAAGGATATGCTGAAACTGTTCTAAGTCACAAGTGGTGTTCCTCAGAGCTCAGTA
>NW_009624997.1:36244-42302 GCF_000690535.1 Cariama cristata | reverse complement strand
GGGAAAGGTGTATAAGGCAAAGCGCTTGAATTTCTCCGGGAGCAAATGGGATGTGGTTGTGAGGGGCATCGCTGTCTCGGGCTGCGGTGCTGGGCAGGGAACGCTTCGCTCCAGTGAAGGCAGGGCTGTGAGGATGCTGCTTGCTAAATATAGACCCGAATTGCTCCTCTCTGAGAAATTCATGGACGACTAGCAGAACTCTACAGGGCTCAAATTGTGCTGTTTCTCGCCTGTTGTTTTTTCAGTTAATAAGCACAAATTGGAGGTCTTCACTGTATCCTTATCCTCTTACGGTCACTGCCTCTCCTACTGTGTTGTATAAAATAGTTAGTGATTTTTTTGTATTTCTGGACAGAAAAAAGCTTTGACTACCATAGCCCCGGTATAGAGGTCACAAGGATGCCGTCGTGGATCCGCGAGAAGGTTGCCTTGGAGACCTCTTCAACTCGCGCGTAGAGGTTGTGCCAGGATCTGAATTTGAGCCACCGTGAATCCAAGGGACTTTTTATTTGCCCAGATCTGGAAACGGGGCACGGCACATCCTAAATAAGAAGGTTCCTGCCGAATAGTTTGAACAAAGAATGAACCTACTCGTCTGAGGATGGCTAATTTTATCTTAATTCGGGAAGCATTTTAATTGCTGATGCAATTTGAATGACTGGTTTTGCCGTGTCCAAATATTTCTATGATAGCTTTTTCCATGGTAGCTCTGCTTAGGGTTGTCCCCAAATCTCCGATCAGTTTTGCCCCAGGAAGAGCATCTCCTCCCAGGCCGAGTGCGGGTGGCGGGACCCGAGGAGGAGACGGCCGGCTCCAGAGTTCTGTGGCTTTAGTAATAAATGACTTTATTGTTTAACCTTGCCCTAAATGAAGCCCTCAAAATTAACATTGGCTAATATTGATCTACTTTAAATCCAGTTGGGCCAAGCTGCCTGTTGCTGCCTTTGTGCAGAATAAGCACATCTGAGCAGGGTCAGGAGCAGCAGCGGGAAGTCCCGGTGCCCGGGGGTCCGTGGTGTTAACCCCCGCACTCGGCCCCTTTGGTCCTGGACACCCCCCGAAATCCCAGGCGTGGTCAGGATAGAGGATGGAGGTGTTCGTTTCTGAGCGGCAGCGCTGCAGCAGGGACCGCCCTGGAGACCAGGCAGGGGTTTCCAGCAAGGCTGTGGCCTTAAATGGAATTTAATGGGAAATAAATGGAAATCTTCCATTTTCCATTGGTGCTGCAAATATATTCCTATTAGCAAGAGCTGCACTTTTCAGCTGTTTCCTCATATATTGCATCTTTCTCATTTTTTTCCTCTAGTTGGTTTAATATTATTGTAAAATGAGTTTAAAAAATTGTATTGTTGCACCCAGTCCCATTCTTTCCTACTCAGCATCCCCATTCCTCTGCCTTAGAAGGAAATGAAGTCCGTTTGACCTGATTTGCTCTGACAAATCCATTTTGGCCCTTGCTTGCAACCTTGCTATCTTCTAGCTGATGAAAATCGTTTGATTGCTTTGTGCGGTGTTTTTCCGTGATGCGAAGTTGGCCTGATGGGGTGTAATTACCCGTCCCCTGCCCTCGCCCCTCAGGGGTCTCTGGATCCAGGTGCCACTTCTGCGGCGGCGGAGGAGCAATGGGGTGGCAAATCAGCAAAAAGATTTCCTAATATCGAGGGGTGAAAAGCAAAGCTGGAAATACCGAGAGTTCCTGGGAAAGGCTTGCAGCCGGTAGCCAGCTCGGTGAAGCCCTTCTAGCTTGAGTTCAGTTTGTAAACCAGGATTAATTAGTATTGCCTGGCTGCAAAACAAGGGGTTAGAGCAGTTTGTCCTTTGCCGCGTTCCTTTCTTTCACATAATCAGAAATGTTCATATTTTCAAAATTTTTAAAAATTCCTTGTACCTTTTCGTTACCTGGAAATTCTGGAGAGTCACTGCTGAGCATCGGCATCCTTCAGTCTTCAGATGGGTTTTCTTGCCATTAAATCTTAGTTGTTACAAACCCAAAGGTTTTTACTCTTTCGCCTGAGAGCTGAACTACGAAGACACGAAGTGCTGGTCACTGGGTACTCCCCAACTAGACCTAGTAATCAAATCCGAACGCGTTCCCGTAAATAAGCCCAGGACTATTGACCCCAGCGTAGGGTTGGCGTTAGAACCAGCCTTGGGAGCAAGGGGCTGCCTCAGGAGCCGTCTGTGAAGTGACAGCAATCGCAGAAACCATTTCTTACCTTTTCTGTTGAGATGCCTTTGCTCCTCACAGGTCAAGGCTCGTAATTTGTTGTCATCTTTGCAAGCGTAGCTGCTGCAGCTTACAACGTACATCCTTTGGCTTGTCCTAGTATATACACACAAATTTTAGGAAAACTGTCCTAATTGAGAAGGGCGTGGGCCAGGTGAGGCCATGCCGTGTGCCAGTCCCCCAGCCCCTTGGCGCACGGCTGTCCCGTTGTATGGTTGGTAGGATTTCCCTAAATTCTGCACTTTGTACAATGAGGAGGAGCGATCTGCCCAGGGATGATATCACGGGAGAGTTTGTGTGTCTGCGTTGCGTGGAGTTTCCTCGGGATTTCCTCGGCCAACGAGCAGGTCTATCAACCAGGTAGCGGTTTTCTTCTAAGGGTGTTAGAGGGACACAACCTTCCAACGCTTCCTACATTGACCCGATTTCTTGTGGGCTTTGCTATGAACTGTTACTGGGAAGAGTGATAGTGCCAATTTCATTTTAATATTAATCAAAAACTTCAAAAATCCTCTTTAGCAGTTTCCAGGGTGCATCCAAACTGTCAAAGATTTCCGTACGTTCCTAAGAAGAAAATAAGTGGTTATTTTTTGTGGGCTTTGGTTATTAACGACGACTTCCCGTTCTCTTTAACTTTTGCCTAATCACTTTTGTGGACTTTTAAAACCTGTTAAAAATTTCATAGATATTTTATTCTATATTGTCATTACTGAAGTGACAATATTTCCCAACCCCTCCCAAGGCTGTTGATGGCGTAAAGGCACTAGGATGAGTTTCAACTCTTGGAGAGTCTCTTGCAGCTTTTTTATGCTTATCAGGTCTTTTTTGTTGGCTGATACCGGGCCAGATTGGAGCGTGATAATGTAGTATAATAAATATAGTATGTAAGTATAGATAAGTAATATATGTATGAGTATAGTAAAATCAGTGCTGTAGAGGTGTAAATGAGGTGGGCACCTCTGGCTGATGTACAAAGCTGTGGGCTGTAGTGTGCCGTTATTTGGTGTTGGCAGGGTGCCAAGGGATGCCATGTCCTAAGGGCGGCCTTTTAGCTGCTGGTGCGTGCGTGTGCGCATGCGTGTGAGCACGTGTGCGTGCGTGTGCCACGGGAGCAAAGAGCACGTGGAGGTGGAGGAGCAGACCTGTACGGCCTCGTGCCACAAAGATGCTTTTTTTGTTTATGTCAAGGGTGTGAGCTGAAGTTTGGCGTGCCGAGGACGCCCGTACTGTTAGAGCTCTCCTGGTTAACCACCACGGTAGAAGGCTTTTGTGGAGTTCTATTTCTGTCATTAGGTACAGAAATGTATTTTCTTTCTTAATTTCCATTGCTGCAGCCAAGTCCCTGAAAACTCATTCTGTTTTAGTTTTTTTCTCACAGTGAAACCTTGATACTGGAACTATACTAACTCACAAAAGTATCAGGAAAGAGAAAAAAAAAAAAGAGAAAAAGAGATTTATTTATTTTTTTTTTCCACTCACTGTGTCAGATGTTGCGGAGATGCCAATCCTGTCCGCATGTGCACCGCGGCGCGGGTGGGTGACGTTTCTGTTTGCCAGGACAGGGACTGCCGTTCATCGGGGTGCTGTTTGCACCCAAAGCAAACCTGACGTTTCTCATAACTGCACCGACAGCCGAGATCAGGCCATGCCTTTCAGGCGAGGAAGGATTGCCCTGAGATACCTGAAGTTACCACGTTTTTCTGAAGGACCACCCAGCTACCTGTGTTTTTACCGCAGGTGGCATGGCATCTCTCGGTATGGTTGGGGAGGCATCAAATAGGGTCTCAAGATGTCGGCAAATGCTTTAAAAGAACTCGTTTGAGTACCACGGAGGATTCAGCTTCCAGGACTAGATAGGAAAAGGATTTGTGGTACCAATAGAAGACGATTGTGTATCAGATTGTGAATAAAGACACGTCCCCGAACATACCGATAATCTACCTGGCGCAAAACATTTGGTGATGCATTCTGTATGTCTGTCTTAATTTTTGCTTTAGGTAGAGATAGGTTGTGTGGTGGGAAAATACATGGCCAGTGTCTAGAGTTTGTTTCATTCTGGGGAAAAAAAGAAATAAGTAGCTGCATTTCACCTTTCTTAAACTCGGCCTAAGCTCGTCCCAACTTGGGCTGTTAAATGAAGTGCAGCAAGAAGGGGATGTGGGTCTCGCCCTGCGGGGCTGCAGCCGTCCCGGTGGGGAGGATGGAGGGAAGAGTCCTGTGGGATGAGGGAGGAGGGGAGGAAGGGCCGGCAGCACCCTTTGAGAAGGCAGAAACAATGAAATTAAACCCATTAAACTTAGTTAAGGTAAAGAATTGTCTGCTGACTGTTTCTTGTTGGGCTGCATTTTGTTAATTGTGGACTCCCTTGATTTCATTGCTCTTGAGAACTCGGTCTGTATAGCCCGAGCTGGCCCTTGGTTTGTGGCTGCAGGGGAGCGGCCGCTGCGGGAGGATGGTGGAGTCTGGACCATCCTGAATCCTGCGATGCCTTTGCTGGGACAGCCCCGGCGAGGAGGCTGGGGCATCCCTGGGGTGAGAGCACAGACCAAGTGGATGGTCCGCTGCTCTTTTGTCTCTGTCGTCGGAGCCGAGATGAGTCCCTGGAGCTGCCCTGTTAGAAAAAGGACTTCTCTTTAGAGTTAGAAAAAGTTTAGTTAGAAAAAGTGCTTCTCTTTGGGCGGGAAGACGGGACCTGCGAGTGAGGAATAAAAGCTGCGTCCTACACACCCTGTGTTGATGTTGGAATTCAGTCTGAAAGCTGTTGCAGTGTTGGAAATAATAGGCACAGGGCATGGGGCTCACAGAATTAAAAATATGTCTTTGAGATACTTAGCTGGAAAAAGAAAATAATGAGCCAGCCAGCGTTTCCTGATCACGGCTGGGAAATAAGGAGAGATTTACTGTGCCATCTCAGAAAAGGAGTACTTTGTCACAAAAATTCTGTCTTTTAGGTTGAGATCGCAATTATTTGTTATATTTAACCATCTTACTGAGTCAATTGTAAAATTTCCAAAGCCCCGCTGGCGAAGGAGGGAGGTTTCCCTCTGGTCCCCAGGACCCACAAAAGCCAAGGTCCGGCGGGAGCCGCGGGCTGCGGCGCCCGGGTAGTCGTGGGTGCCGTCGCACCGAGCGCCGTCTGCCTTCTTTCGGCTTTAGTCCCCAGTGCTGTCCTGCGCCGTTAAGTGCCTTCTCCAAGAGGAGAGCCTCGTTGGGTTTGTGACCAAGGGAAGGCTTGTGTTTGGTATTTGTTTATACGCCTGCTGGTTTGGTACCCTTTAAGACGTATCCCAGAGCATCCACCTTCTGCAAAGCGCGATTTTCCAACGGCAAATACTGTCTTTTTAACTTAATGTTGAACGAGCAGTATTGTGCTAACTTTCCCTCCAGTTCTGTGTTGTCTGAGATGCCGGCTCACGCAGCGAGTGAAGCAAAGGAAATGTTTTACCTTGTCACACAAACGTCCTTGTTTTAAGAATCCACTGTTAATAAATTTGTTTTCCGCACCCTGTAAACATGAGCGCCCATACACTCTTCGTTTACCCCTAAGCTAACGTGTCTCACAGGAGAGGAAAACCGGTGAGCTGTTCCTCTTCTGAAAATACGCTTCTGGCATGGAAATACAGCTGCAGAGAGGTGCTGGCGTGAATTTCCTCGTGCTGTGTGCGGGGCAGGGCATATGCATCCTATACCTCCTGCACATCTGGATGGCTTCCCAGGCTGGCGAGCAGCGTTGGAGCGCGTTTCCCCAGATGTGCGTCCCCGGAGGCAGGGGCTGGGCAGCAGGCTTGGCTCCTCGGTGCCCGGCCCCCGCTCCCCCCGCGGCCACCGCCC
>NW_009624997.1:27964-36221 GCF_000690535.1 Cariama cristata | reverse complement strand
CTCGGTCCACCCCCCCCGCTGCGGCTACTGCCCCGTGTTTCTTGCTGTGCCGAGCCTCATCGAGCAGAAAGGCGGCCGCGGCGGGGGGAGGTTTTTCCATGTGAATTTTGCCCTTTTTAAAATGATCTGAAACGTTCCTGGGGTGGCGAGCACAACCTACATCACGATTTGCTGAGGTTTTTCATCCCGTAAAATCTGCAGGAGGCTGGGAAGCAATGGCAAATTTAGACTGCTCTCAAAAAATGAACTTAACGAAAATGCAGTAATTAAAAGACAAATACGTGTCAAATTGTAGAATATTCATTTTTCTGCCTTTACATGAAATAGAAATGATTAAAAAATTAAATCTAAGAATGCAGTATTTTAGCAAAATGACTAAATCACTGTTCGTTGAAACAGCATGTGCAGTTTTCTGTTTTAATAGTCCCCCTTCAGGCAACTGGTTTGAAACCGTTTGCAATTCATCTGCCCAGTTGGCACACGGGACTCGTGTCACGTTTTGCATTGTTTCCCAGTGCTTATTTTGGGGTTTTTGACTGCAAGACAGTGAGAGCCTGTCAAAAAGCAGCTTATTCTGGTCTGCTTTGTTTAGCCCAGGCGTAGAGTCGATGTGTGGTTGTCTTGTTCTCCACCCCGTCGCGGCGCGGGGTCTGGCTGGGCAGGGTGACGGCTGCCGCGGGCCCTCGGGGCAGTTCATTGCCGGTGATGCTCGGTGACAGAGCCGTGACCCAGGGTGGTACCGACCGCACATCAAGGTTTGGGATGGGTGGTCAAGTGGAGGCATACTCCCTTTAGAGTGGGTTCGAATGTACCAGAGTGAGTTTATCAAAAAGAAGAGGAAAATGTAATTCAGTGGGATTAGGAGAACGTAATAAGTGGATGTTCAGGACTAGGACTGAGGTCACTTTCTGCATGCTGCTGAGTGTTTTAATACAATTGTGAACTATTTACTCATAGTTTTGGATATTCCTTAGAAGTACTGTGTGTAGTGAACTTCATTATTCTATTCTATTCTAATATTTTTTGTCCCACATCGTGCATGTGTCATTTGATGCGTAACCGTTGCACTTACCTGGAGTTATGGTCTATCATTCCATTTTTTTGTTTGTTTTGCTTGCATTGTGTGGGGAAAAAAGAAAAAAAAGACTCCAGAACTAGATCTCCTGGGGTGTTTTCTGTTTGGAGAACCGCTGTCCAAAAGCCCAAGCCTGGTTTCAGAGCCGCTCTCCCACCTCTCCTGGGAGGTAGGGTCCGTGACGGCCTTCAGCAGTAACTTCAGCCGTGGTGTTCTCTGCCTGAGCTGTACGAGGACCAGGCTCTATCATCTCCCGTGCCCGTGTGTTTGCGATGGTTTGGTGCGGCTGTAGCTGGGGGTGATGGGGCTACTTGACTCTGTTGAACTCCTCTGAACTGTTAGGGGCTGGTCCCACCCGTGGTTTTGCACCAGGACCTGCACAAAGACTCCTTTCCTAAAGCAACGTCTCGTGGAAAGGAGCCTGAACGTGCCCTGTCCTCTTGGCTTTGGCATCTGAGTCCAAGTACCTACCAGATGCCATATCCACCTTCTTTTTTTAAAGCCATCGGCTTTGGCAGCAAGACAAGACCTGTCAGCGTCCTCACCGCAGCAAGCGGTGCACTTTTTTCTCTGTCTCTCTCCAAACCTTGATGGGGAAAAAAAAAAAAAAGGAAATATCTGCAGTTTTGGGGCATGCAACGCAGTGGATATTTTCAAAGGGAAATCCCTAAGGCCAGTGCCTGTGAGGTGGCTCGTGGCGGCCGGGGGTCACCTCGGCCTCGGGGATGCTCACGGTTGGGTCAGAGCTGGAGACATCATTAAATGTGTTTTCTCCTTCAGCCCTGGAAGAAGTGGTCAGTCGGAGTAGGCGATTCTGTGGCAGGGGGGCTTGTTCTCCTGCCTGCCTACCTGGAGAATTTCTGCTTGACTGGAGGTAGAGCCCCTTGGTGACATTGAAAGCTTAGTAAGCCTTACGTTCTTTACATTTATAAATACTGACGTGGCCTTTCCTTTTACAGTTTAGTATGTGGCGGTCTTGATTTTCACATAGCTGGGTGGGAGGCAGAAATGTTTTTACTTTTGTTTTACATTTTTTTTTTCTTTTTTTCCTTTTATTTTGCAGTTTGATATACGCTGTTCTTGATTTTTGCATAGCTGGGTGGGGGGCAGAAATATCTTTTTTTCTGCACTCCATCACACTTCTGTAATCAGGAGGGAGCCAGCTTTCCTCGGCAGGTGGACAATCTCTGCTGAGAAAACACCTTTGTGGCAGTGGGTGATGTCTCCCAGGCCAGAGGTTGCCCAGAGAAGCTGTGGCTGCCCCATCCCTGGAGGTGTTCAAGGCCAGGTTGGATGGGGAAAACTGTGCTTGGGCTGAAAACAGCCTGGAGATGGGGAGAGCATCCATGGGCTGGGTTTGGGGGTGAGAGGAGCAGCCACTCTTACACTGAATTAATCTTCAAATCAAAAACATACCTGTTAGCCAATGTGATGGAGTTCAAACGTTAATGCGTTACTGACAAATGGCAAACTACAGCTGCAGAAAAAGTTTATTAAAAAAAAGTTGAAGAGAGAGGAAGATGAAAAAACAGGGATCTGATATTGCGACCACAATTCTCCATTCTTTTCTGTTTCACTTGTACAAAATTTCTAGCTAGGCTGGAAGCAAAGGAGGTACAAAGGAGGTGCCGCGAAAGCTTGCCTGCCTGGTTATCTGCAGTGGCTGCGGAACGGAGCGCTTTCGGTCTGGCCTGCTTCTGCCGTGTCACCTTACCGCGGGTGAAAGAGTTCAGGGTAGGCTGGAGTCCTCGGGCTGCAAAGAAGATTTTTATCTGTGTATGTCATCACAGCACTGGTAGAAGATGCTTCCTCCTCCAGTCGCATCATCTGTTATAGGTTCATTGCCTTTTTTCTCATACTGACGGACTCTCTGTAGGTCTTCAACACACCGCTTGCGCAGTAGATTAATAAATTGTAGAACGGAGTGCAGAGCAAACTCAGCCCTGCTGGTTTAAGCGATGGGGTATGATTGCTGTTTCAGATTGGATGTGAAGGGCAATGGGATGTGGTGGGCAAGAGGAAGGCGTCGGGCTGGGGTGTCGGGGGGTGTCTGCTGCGGGGCGGGGGGCAGCCTGAGAGTCAAAAGTTTTCACTAAAGAGAAAAACACTTTAGCTGTAATTCTCTGCGTCCAGTTATTTATAACTTTCCGGTCAATTAACTTCTAAGACTGGAATTTTTCATGCTTGGTCTTTGCTTGGAGGAAAATATATTTTGGCAAGTTGGCAGACAAAAAAAAAAATCTTTGCATTTTGTGGATGATGCATTCATGGTACACAGCTGCACGTTCCCTGGCCGGTACAGACAGCTCGCTTGGTAGGCGGGGAGCAGAAATGCAGCAAAAGAGGTAGAATTAACATTGCTAAAAGAATTTTTTTTTTTGTTAATCTGACCTGATTTCAATCTCCTGTCATGTATGACTTGCTAAAGAGTTTCTTAATTGCCCGAGGATCCCAAAATACTGAGAGGCATTTTGTATCATGAAGCACCATTTCCGATGTATTTCTGTGGCAAGATGTTTAGGAGCTCACGGAGTTCACCTCAGAAGTTCCAGAAAGTTTCAATTTTCTTAAAAAAATTGTCTGATACCTAGCAATTAATTTCTTAGTGAAAGTTAGAAAGAGCCTTGCTTGTCGTTTGATATTTGCTGACCACAGTCTAGATGCTCTGTGATAGGAATTGGTGTTTTGGATTACTTACGTAAAGAAAATAGAATGTGGCACCTTTGCGTGCCCCGCTGGGGCAACGGCGCCCGTTGCTGCTGGCCAGTTGGCTATCAAGGGGCTTTGTGCAATGTGTTGGGTTGTGAGAGATAAATACGCAGTGTGCCAAGCCATTGCCACAGTGGTGCATGACTGTAGGGGCTTCAGAGGGGTCTTTGATCATCGTACTGTAGCTGCTGTTGCGTTCAAAAACATCCGTAAATAATCAGGTAACTGATGTGCTGGTAGGTGCCCGGTTGGATTTTTCCAGCTAAATACAGCCATTGGGAGAGGCATGAGTATCCTTTACTACTTCCCATCTACCCACGGTGTGGAAGTTAAGCGTCTGAGAGGCCGTCTGAGTAGCGAGAGCTTTTCTTTGCGAGGAGTGCCTGAACTTAATGCTTAAACTTAACGCTACCTGTGCTTGGCCACACGGTAACCAGACTCGTTATTGGTGTTTTGTGTATCGGGGAGCGCTGCGGCCGTGGAAGCGGACAAAATTCATCGCCAAGGTCTTAGCGTCTTCGTCGTACAATGGTTCCTTGAATCGTTGTTGTTTGTGACAAGACCTGTGCACAAGGAATCCTTCTAGGAAAGCAATGCAATAGATGTCTAACAACAGACAGAATTTTAACACGTCGGGTAGGGCACATGCAGAAAGCAAATCCAGAAGCTGAATAAGGAGCGGATGATTTCCAGCCCCGGACTGCATCGTGTCTGCCACACTCTCGCCCAGATAACACGCTGAACCAGCTCTAATCCCACAATCAATAAATCTCCGGATAAATAGACTTCATAGACCGTTTTACTGTCTGGTGGCGGAATTGCTTATTTCCTTTAGATTTTTGGCTCTGCCAGCACTGAATGTGCTTGCAAAATTTGAGTATTGACAGAAAGTCAACTCCTTGACGTAGTTGAGACAAAAAAAAAAAAAAAAAAGAAGAAGAACCAAACATGATATGCGTTAAATGTCACTAGCAATTACAAGAATGCGATGCGTTGGTGACAGGACATGAATCAGGAGGTGTGAGGGGTGTACCAAGATTTTGACAGCCCAGGGGACACCCACGGGGGTGCAGATCCACAGCCACCGCTGCCCCACCCCCCCCCCCCTTTCCTCGGGGTCCCGGCACTCGCCGGGCACAGCGACATCGGGTCGTGCTCAGCGAGGGAGGGGAAATGGACCTAAATGTGCTGATGCTGACAGGGGATGCTGGTTAGAAACTCTTGGGTTTGTGGGTTTTTTTTTTTGTTAATGTGCATCGTCTGTAGCCAGCTCTGCCCCTGCAGAGCAAGCAGGGCTTCTGCCGGCCTAAAAAAAAATTGAAAAATTAATGATCTTCAGTTGAGCTAAGCAAAAGATGTAAAAAGCTTACTTACCTATTAAAAAGGCAAAAGTTTAAAAAATAATCACCTCCTTAAGTCGTTCACCCTAATGGGTTCCCCCAGCACAGGCACTGTCCGAAACAGCTAATTTTGGCAAAGAGGTGGCACTGGGAACTGCAGGAGGAGCGCTGGGTGGGAGGCGAAATACCTACGGCTGGAGAGCAGTGGGGGCTGTAAAGATCCCCGAAAAAGGGTCGGGATGTCTGGGGGCTTCCAGCCCGTACCCGGAGCTGCGGCACGGCAACGCTGGTGGGGGGAAACACTCACTTTTTGGGTAAACCTAGGAGGAGGAGGTGCTGTAGCTGCATTTGTCCTTGCTGCTGTGGGAGTTAGCATCTGCATCCTTGCCGCGGGCGGAGAACGGAGTTCATGGACCGTTTGGGGGAGCGATGGCTTTGAGATGCCGTGGGGTCCCACGGCCGCTCGGCTGTGAGTCCAGCACCCCAGTCCCGTTGGGAATCGCCACGTGTTTCATTGGGGCAGGTCTGAGAAAAGATAATACAGAAATACAGAATTAAATGTAGTAGAAGTGAGGTGCCCTCTTGGTGCACCAATTTTTCTAACAAGATTTCCTCTGCTCCTCGTTGTGATATTGATCTGTGTCTGCAGCGGGATAATTCAGGACGAAGCTGAGCGCTCCCATCTCCTGCATAAATAACGGAGGACACGGCGTGAGGAATTGTTTGTGGTGCGGGGCGTGCGTATGCCACCGTGTCCGACCAGGCTGGCATCTCTTAGGGGCTGTCGGTCTTTCTCCTGTCGATCACTGTTAGCCATTTCACGGTTTTGCACTGCAAAGTGGCTTCTCCAGCAGAACCGCGATGCTTTCCCTCCCTTCTGCGGTGTTTTTAACGTCGGGTGGGTGTGGGTTTCTGGCTGATTTTGGCTTTTGGAGTGCTTTTGGGACCAGAGTAACTGAAAGTTGGAACAGCTTTGAAGTTAAATTTATGACCTGAGAGTATAGGAAGGTGCGAGGGTAATAAAGATGGTGCCTGGACGGAGCTGTGAATCAAGAATGTGCTTCTTTCAGGGCTGAATTTGGTTTCCTTTCCCCGTGCAGAGCTACAGAGCGATGTCCCCAGCCCATCGACTGCCTGGGCTCTCTCCGCGGGTCGTCCCCCTTTCACCTCCCCTCCTGGAGCTGTAATTTTAGTTCTCACATTGAAAACTACGTTTCCGTCAAATTCACAGCTGCGGTGGTAAATGCTGTAACCACCTTGCAAGTGCCAGATCTCTGATTTAGGACTCGTTACCCTAGGTAAGAGGCAGGAAAGAGGCCGAAATTGGTCCGGGGTAACGCCGCTGCAGGGGGGCCGTGAGCCGTGGCCAGCCCGAGAGGCGCTGGCTCTGCTGCCCCCTCGCCCCCTTGGATGTGCTTTGGAAATGAGTCTTCTGTGAGTTATCAACGAAATACAGAACCGCACGAAACTCGATCGAAATTTCAGGAATTACTGAAAAATAACAAGATACGTTAGCAAAGGTTTGTGGAAAGTAAGCTATTTTTACTCTGTGTTTTGTTATTCCTATGACTAAAGGTATGATGGAGAAGGCTTTAATTTCACGTACTCCGGTTTTTTAGATGTGAGTGATGGGCAGCAGAGGGGCGGACGTCCCACGGAATTCTCCCCAGTTGCCACCGTGCCTTCAGGCAAAGAATATCCGAAGGAGCTGTTGGCTTGAGGGTGCCCCGGGGCCGTGAAGTCCTTAATGAGGAGTTAGCTGGTAGCTGGTGTCATCCTCTGAATTCCTCTCGTGGAGTTTTGCTGCCAGATTGGAGCTTGAACATGCCAATAAATATTTTGCTGGTGAAGGAAGGAAATGGCAGAAGAAAAAGAGAGAAAAGAATTAGAACAATATTTAAAACCAAAAGGCGTGGGGGATCATAATACGTAACGAACTGAATTGCAAAACTATTTTTCTTAACATAAATGAGCCCAATTTGGGTGCTTGAAGAGCACGCAGATTGCGGTGTTTCTAAAGTGACTTGCTCTGGCATTAAGATTTATTGTTCAAATTGTATTATTAACGTTACTCCTAATGGGAAATTATGTTTCAAAGTGGTACTATTGATGCTTTCATTTGGATATGAATTTTCTGTTCTCTCACGATAGGCTTTTCTTCTAGTTCACCTGGGAAAACACAACTTTTTCTTCACCTCCTGTCTTCTCAGGAGAACGACAGAGAGGGGCTTTGCTGAAGAAAAGCTCAAACCCCGCTGTTGCTCTGTACGAACACCTTATCAGGGCAATACGTGAGCAGCCTTTTGGCACTTGGGACAGCAACGCTTTCTAAGAATGCTTATCCATGTCTTAAAATTTAAAGCCGAAATATTGCAGGAGGGTTTTCACAGCTGCTGATGTTTTCAGCTCCTGGGGCAGAGGATGGGCTGGTGCTGCAAGGTCGGGCTGGGATGGGTGGCAGGGGTTGCTTCGCTCCCTCCATCCGTACTGGGCCACTCAACACAGGCGAAGACCCTTTTTAAAATATTTTGGAAGCTGACAAGCGTGGGGATGTGAGATTGATTTGGACGTCCCAAAAGACGCGGGGCAGGGATAGGACGGAGAGTCTCCGGTAGCTTTTACTTTGCAGAGGTGTGCACGTTGCAGTCATTACCCCCAGGATTTCCCATTTAAACTCCACAGGGGTAAATACTTAAAATGAGCTTTTAATATCTAACTGCAGCTAGAAACTTGCATCTCCATCCCATGGCATGCGCTATTGCCTTATCTTTTCCAATAAATTGTGTACTGCATTGCATAGGAGTTACTCTTGAGCGACCCATGTTCACCAACAAGTTGCTCTTTGAAATGTTTATACTTTTCTGCCCTGAAAGAACTATTTATATTTGCATGACTTCCAGTCACGAAAAAACCCTTGTGGAAAGCTGGGTGGTGATGGTTGCCTCCCTTATTTTACGTAAGCGGCAAAGAACCAGGCTGGGATTGAGGCAGGAACGTGCCTTCCCCATAGTCTGTTAACAGAGGTCCAGGAGACAGGTTAAGCACGCGAAGCTACGATGGCAGTAAAACAGAAAAGCCGGCGTGGGCATCCTTTGAGGCGGTGGTTTTCCTGCCCTCGCTTCAATACTCAGCG
>NW_009624997.1:23509-27933 GCF_000690535.1 Cariama cristata | reverse complement strand
CCGCCCTCGCTTCAATCCTCAGCGCGGGACGGCGGCTGTAGCTCAGCGCGGCATGATGAAGCGATGCTGTGCCGTGCCTGTGGGGCACCCGTGGGGTGGGGAGTGGGTGCCGTGAGGCTGGGTACCCCCTTTTTGCTGAAACAGATCTCATCTGCTTTTCCCTTAATCTCAAGGTAGCTGAACCTTCTGTGCTATCACAACATGAGCAAGCCAAGTGTATCTCACAGCTTTTCCTTCTCAGCCAGCTTCTGCAGCGCAGTAATTAGGGTTTTTTTCCTCTTAGTTCCTTGTCTCCGGTTTGTCACCTTCCATGTAACACAGAATTTGCTCACGAGTATTTTTGCTTCTCCGAACGGCAATTTCAGCTCTTGGAGGTGCTGGTGTCTACAGCATAGAAACTTGACTGGAAACCTGTTGGGTTTTTACCTGTGTCCTCTCGGGCTGCCTGGGCATCCTCCTCTCGCACTGGGGTGCCCGCGAGCCGGCCATCGTCTTGCAGCCATCGGACCAGGTACCTGGGGCTTTGCGCCAAGGAGCAATGCTTTGGCGCAGAGATGCTTCGGTGCAGAGATGCTTTGGCATCACTTCTAGCTCATACGTGCCTTGGCACCTGGCGAATATCTCTGGCACTTATCTTATTACGCGTTGGTTGTCTCCGAAGGTGTACCTACATTTGTAAAGCCTGAGGTGTTGACAGCAGTGGTGGGGCAACACATCGTGGCTCTGCGGTTTGCAGGGGATCTGGGGCGCTCGCTCCGTCCGTGGCAACTGAGGGTCCGCAGTCCAAGTCCCGGATAGAAGGCAGACCCTCGAGCCTCTCTCTAAACATAGCTGTCTTCCAAACCACCCTTCAGAGCCCTATTAATTATTCATTCTTTTTTGCCGTTTTATTTTGTAGCGTGACACTTCCCATGTATTAGCTGCAATCATCCTACGGGACGCAAACCGTAGCGCTAAGCATATTCGCAGTGTTTCGCTGGAGCTCCTTTCCTCTTCCCCATTATGCTGCAGATGCTTTAAATTCACACGGTACGCAGTAATGGGGATGAAATTTCCCACAGTGGAACATTGCTGACTTAATGTTGCGTGATGGAATAGCACAGATTTATATTTAATATTTCTTTTCCAGCAGGCATCGCAGTGCAAGATTTCTCTGCTTGTGGCTGTTTCTCGCAGTACTGTTCAGCAGCCAGACCTGGGCAGGTTTTTCAAGCTGTGGGAAATTCATATAATGCTTTATACTAAGTACCTCATACATAACAAAAAATGGAGTTTTAATTTTTTATTTTTTTTTTACCTGGGTGAGTTTAAGACTTTAAAACCTGCTTGACCAACCTGCCTCAAGATGGTGCATGATCCATGATGTCCATGAAACCATCCCATTTTTCCACTCCGAGTATGTTTGCGGGTACATATTACCCATGCAAATACGTCCCTAATGGTAGCATTAAAGTAAATAATATTCTCTGGGTGCCGTGGCTCCGGGGGCCTCGCTCCGAGGGGAGGAGATGCTCCTGCAGAAGGCTGAGCTCACGTTGTAATTAATTCATCAGCAAAACTCACTGGAATTAGAGCTCTGTTCTGAGAGAGGCTTCTAATTGAGAGTAAATGGCTCATTAGTGTTGAACAGATCAACCTGAGAACATCAGTAAACAGAAACAAAATAATTAATGACTTTCAGGTAGTGTAATGCGCTACTCCGACTGCCGCGATTGCTCCTTGTGAACACGGAGGTGGGTCTGGCCCAGGCGCGGTTTGGAACGGCCGGGTTTTGGGGACCGTAGGTGTGCTACGAAAAAGCGAACTTCCCTGGGGTTGGTGGAAGGTGCCGAGATGACGCGCGGTCAACGCGGCTCCAAGGGGGTGGTAGGGTGGCCATCGCCTCCGGCTGGGGTGCCCGCAGGCTGCGTGGCCAGCATCATCCCTGCCTGGCTCAAACGAGGTGAATGGAAATAACAGGCATGTGGGTTTTAGAAAAAAAAAGTATAAAACGAGCAGCAGCGGCTGCTATCCAGAAAGTTATTCAAAAAAAACAATAAATGTGAGATAGTTTGCTGGTTTGGGGTTGGACCAGGTGATCTCCAAAGGTGCCTTCCAACCCCAGCGATTCTGGGATAATGAAGGGAGGGGTAGGAGGCTGAGGTGATGAAGCAGAGCTTTGGGCTTTTCCAACGGTCCACGAAATGATGTGTGTGTTTGGTGCTGTCTGCTGTCCAGGACGTGCCCGCACACCTCGGGGTTTATGCGAGGGGCTGCGACAGCAAAGCAGCGGCCACCCAGCAGCAGCAGACCCCACCTCTGACTGCCCTCAGGAACATTGCATCTTGCAGAGAGAGAAGGATAAGAGCTTGAAAACGCACACAATGGCTTTTCATACCTCAGTGCACAGAGAAGTGAGTAATAGATGAAAAAAAAGGAAAAAAAAAAAGGGCTATTAATTGTTTTGCAAATGGAAGGGAGAAGAAATACGCGCTGGGGAGTATCTGGTCACATCAGCGCACAGTTCCTGCTAGGAGCCAGGATTTTTGAGATGTAGCTGGTCTTGGCTTAGAAAGTGATTAAAGTTAGCAACTTTGCTTTGCATTTGTGCAAATTTAGCTGTTTTTTTTAAAACGTCCGTAGGAAGCCTGGCATTGCAGATGAAAGTCCTTCAGGGGGAAAGAGAGGGAGAGAGCTGCAGATCCTCCCAACGGGAAGGGGCCTCTTCGGATACCTTCCAAGAGAAGGAGTCACCTTTGCTGTCTTTGAGGGGAAAAAAGAAGTTTTTTTTTCCCGGGGGACTGTCGGGACCCCCGCCTTCTGCCCTGCGGCAGCGGCCCCCGTGCCCTCCCCGCCGCGGTGTCGGTCCCTGCTTCGGCACAGAGCGCTCATCCTTGGGGATGGCCAACAGCCGCGCTCCAGCTCCGCTGTTACCCCAACTCCTTCTTCCTCGGCCGAGCGGGTGCCAAACCTCTGCTTCAGCTTTTCGACTAGACTGGTCTGGCGTTTGGGCTCGGCTCTTTATTTTCTCCAACTTGGCACTTGCAGAGCAGGGTTTTCCCTCTCCAAGCTGCAGACAGGAGCTGTGTTGGGTGGCATTGCCTGGCTTTCAGGCGATGAAATTGAGCTTGCATTTAAAAAAAAAAAACAAACCAACAAATCCGTCATTTATCAGAGTAATTTAAAGCTAAATTATTATTATTGTGGTTATTACTTTGCAAGAAAACGAATGGTGACCGGTAAGCTGTTGTCCTGCCGCGATGTGCAACCTCAGGCTTGCCTGCCCAGAGACAAGTGGAGAGGGGAGCGGAAAGGAGCGGGGCTCCGGGAGCTGGGCAGGGGGCTGTCTGCCTTGCCCTGTGCCCACCCTCCGCTGAAACGTGGCGATTCGAATGGAAATTCAAGCTGTCCCCATGCAAGCATCCAGATTATTACAAAGCTGAGTATATTAAGTGTAACATTACTACTTAAAACTATGGAAACTGTGAACAATGACATTTTTATTGAGTACTTTTCATGTTTGGGAAGCTGGGATGTAGTTTGTGGAGAAAAACTGCAAATGACCGTGACTTTGTAACAGAATGTGCGCAAGGCTGTGCATACAGGAGCTTTTAAACGCCTTTATTTTATTTTTCCTCCCTTTAATGTATTCCCCCACAAAGGAAGCTGTCACTTCTTTGCGCTCTCTGCCTCACCGTGCCGCTTCGTCGGGATGCAGGATACCTGGCTTGGGGGGAGTGCCCAGGGCTGGGATGCAAACCTTGCTGCCGGGATGGGGACGGGCACCGAGCATGGTGTCCCGGGAGGGGGGACCTTGTCCTCTGCGGGGGAGATGGGGCCTCTGATGTGTGGGGGCTTGAAAAGCAGCCGCATCGGTGCCGAAACGGCCGCTGCGGAGGATGCTCAGAGGGGAGGGGGTGCTGCCTGCCTGTGCTCAGACAGCGGAGGGGAAACCCAGAGGGGGACACAACTGCCTCCGTTTCCCCCTTTTCTGTTTAATATTATACGTTCTACACATCAACACCAGCAGGGAACAAAATCATGCCTGCAGTTAACACGGCCGCTGTGTTTCACTCTGGATCATTTTCCCGGAGTTATTTTTCAGTATATTTTCTGATGATTTTTCATACTACAACTATAGTTGGCTGTATCCAGTCTGGATTAAATCGTGTGTTTGACTCTTGGTGTGCCGAGGAGCGTGCCAGCCGGTGTCGGTGGGCTGGGGCGGAGGATGCTTGGGGCGCCCGGGCGCCCCACGAGGCAGCCGGCGCTTTGGTTCTCAACAAAACGCTTTTTGATTATTTTTGTTTCACATTGCATTTGCGAGGAAAACCTACGATGGGATATCTCAGTCATTAAGAGTTGGAATCCCCGGGGGAAAGATGCTATCTAATGAGAAACAGTCGGTCTGAGCCAAACTCGTGGCTGCTGGAGCAGTTTTGGGT